>NC_068421.1:21391340-21691340 GCF_023373465.1 Oncorhynchus keta
AGACAAAAAACAGATATAAAGATGACGCTGTACAGACAAAAACAGATAAAGATGACTGTACCAACAAAAAACAGACATAAAGATGACGCTGTACCAACACAAAACAGATATAAAGATGACGCTGTACCAACAAAAACAGATATAAAGATGACGCTGTACCAACAAAAAACAGATATAAAGATTACGCTGTACCAACAAAAAACAGATATAAAGATGACGCTGTACCAACAAAAACGATATAAAGATGACGCTGTACCAACAAAAAACAGATATAAAGATGACGCTGTACCAACAAAAACAGATATAAAGATGACTGTACCAACAAAAAAAACGTATATAAAGATGACGCTGTACCAACAAAAACAGATATAAAGATTACGCTATACCAACAAAAACGGATATAAAGATGACGCTGTACAGACAAAAAAGATCAAGATGACGCTGTACCAACAAAAACAGATATAAAGATGACGCTGTACCGACAAAAAACGGATATAAAGATGACGCTGTCCCAACAAAAACAGATATAAAGATGACGCTGTCCCAACAAAAACAGATATAAAGATGACGCTGTACCAACAAAAACAGACATAAAGATGACGCTGTACCAACACAAAACAGATATAAAGATGACGCTGTCCCAACAAAAACAGATATAAAGATGACGCTGTACCAACAAAAAACATAAAGATGATGCTGTACAGACAAAAAACAGATATAAAGATGACGCTGTACCAACAAAAAACATATATAAAGATGACGCTGTACCAACAAAAACAGATATAAAGATGACGCTGTACCAACACAAAACAGATATAAAGATGACGCTGTACCAACAAAAAACAGATATAAAGATGACGCTGTACCAACACAAAACAGATATAAAGATGACGCTGTACCAACACAAAACAGATATAAAGATGACGCTGTACCAACAAAAAACAGATATAAAGATGACGCTGTACCAACAAAAAACAGATATAAAGATGACGCTGTACAGACAAAAAAAACAGATAAAGATGACGCTGTACCAACAAAAAACTATATAAAGATGATGCTGTACCAACAAAAAACAGATAAAGATGCTGTACCAACAAAAACAGATAAAGATGACGCTGTACAGACAAAAAACAGATAAAGATGACGCTGTACAGACAAAAAAACAGATATAAAGATGACGCTGTACAGACAAAAAACAGATAAAGATGACGCTGTACAGACAAAAAAACAGATATAAAGATGACGCTGTACAGACAAAAAACAGATAAAAACGCTGTACAGACAAAAAAACAGATATAAAGATGACGCTGTACAGACAAAAACAGATAAAGATGACGCTGTACAGACAAAAAACAGATATAAAGATGACGCTGTACAGACAAAAACAGATAAAGATGACGCTGTACAGACAAAAAACAGATAAAGAAACAGACAAAAAAACAGATAAAGATGACGCTGTACCAACAAAAACAGATAAAGATGACGCTGTACAGACAAAAAAACAGATATAAAGATGACGCTGTACAGACAAAAAACAGATAAAGATGACGCTGTACAGACAAAAAACAGATATAAAGATGACGCTGTACAGACAAAAACAGATAAAGATGACGCTGTACCAACAAAAACAGATATAAAGATGACGCTGTACAGACAAAAAAACAGATAAAGATGACGCTGTACCAACAAAAACAGATAAAGATGACGCTGTACAGACAAAAAAACAGATATAAAGAGACGCTGTACAGACAAAAAACAGATAAAGATGATGCTGTACAGACAAAAAAACAGATAAAGATGACGCTGTACAGACAAAAAAACAGATATAAAGATGACGCTGTACAGACAAAAAAAGATAAAGATGACGCTGTACAGACAAAAAACAGATAAAGATGACGCTGTACAGACAAAAAACAGATAAAGAACTGTACAGACAAAAACAGATATAAAGATGACGCTGTACCAACACAAAACAGATATAAAGATGACGCTGTACCAACAAAAAACAGATATAAAGATGACGCTGTACCAACAAAAAACAGATATAAAGATGACGCTGTACAGACAAAAAAACAGATAAAGATGACGCTGTACCAACAAAAAACAGATAAAGATGACGCTGTACAGACAAAAAAACAGATATAAAGATGACGCTGTACAGACAAAAAACAGATAAAGATGACGCTGTACAGACAAAAAAACAGATATAAAGATGACGCTGTACAGACAAAAAACAGATAAAGATGACGCTGTACAGACAAAAAACAGATAAAGATGACGCTGTACAGACAAAAAAACAGATAAAGATGACGCTGTACAGACAAAAAACAGATATAAAGATGACGCTGTACCAACACAAAACAGATATAAAGATGACGCTGTACCAACAAAAAACAGATATAAAGATGACGCTGTACCAACAAAAAACAGATATAAAGATGACGCTGTACAGACAAAAAAACAGATAAAGATGACGCTGTACCAACAAAAAACAGATAAAGATGACGCTGTACCAACAAAAAACAGATAAAGATGACGCTGTACAGACAAAAAAACAGATATAAAGATGACGCTGTCCCAACAAAAAACAGATATAAAGATGACGCTGTACCAACAAAAAACAGACATAAAGATGACGCTGTACCAACACAAAACAGATATAAAGATGACGCTGTCCCAACAAAAAACAGATATAAAGATGACGCTGTACCAACAAAAAACAGACATAAAGATGACGCTGTACCAACACAAAACAGATATAAAGATGACGCTGTACCAACAAAAAACAGATATAAAGATGACGCTGTACAGACAAAAAACAGATATAAAGATTACGCTGTACCAACAAAAAACAGATATAAAGATGACGCTGTACCAACAAAAATCGGATATAAAGATGACGCTGTACCAACAAAAAACAGATATAAAGATGACGCTGTACCAACAAAAACAGATATAAAGATGACGCTGTACCAACAAAAAACGTATATAAAGATGACGCTGTACCAACAAAAACAGATATAAAGATTACGCTATACCAACAAAAAACGGATATAAAGATGACGCTGTACAGACAAAAACGTAGATCAAGATGACGCTGTACCAACACAAAACAGATATAAAGATGACGCTGTCCCAACAAAAACAGATATAAAGATGACGCTGTCCCAACAAAAAACAGATATAAAGATGACGCTGTCCCAACAAAAAACAGATAAAGATGACGCTGTACCAACAAAAACAGATATAAAGATGACGCTGTACCAACACAAAACAGATATAAAGATGACGCTGTACCAACAAAAAACAGATATAAAGATGACGCTGTACCAACACAAAACAGATATAAAGATGACGCTGTACCAACAAAAACAGATATAAAGATGACGCTGTACCAACAAAAAACAGATATAAAGATGACGCTGTACCAACACAAAACAGATATAAAGATGACGCTGTACCAACAAAAAACAGATATAAAGATGACGCTGTACCAACACAAAACAGATATAAAGATGACGCTGTACAGACAAAAAACAGATAAAGATGACGCTGTACCAACAAAAAACTATATAAAGATGACGCTGTACCAACAAAAAACAGATAAAGATGACGCTGTACCAACAAAAAACAGATAAAGATGACGCTGTACAGACAAAAAAACAGATATAAAGATGACGCTGTACAGACAAAAAACAGATAAAGATGACGCTGTACAGACAAAAAAACAGATATAAAGATGACGCTGTACAGACAAAAAACAGATAAAGATGACGCTGTACAGACAAAAAAACAGATATAAAGATGACGCTGTACAGACAAAAAACAGATAAAGATGACGCTGTACAGACAAAAAACAGATAAAGATGACGCTGTACAGACAAAAAAACAGATAAAGATGACGCTGTACCAACAAAAAACAGATAAAGATGACGCTGTACAGACAAAAAAACAGATATAAAGATGACGCTGTACAGACAAAAAACAGATAAAGATGACGCTGTACAGACAAAAAAAACAGATATAAAGATGACGCTGTACAGACAAAAAACAGATAAAGATGACGCTGTACCAACAAAAAACAGATATAAAGATGACGCTGTACAGACAAAAAAACAGATAAAGATGACGCTGTACCAACAAAAAACAGATAAAGATGACGCTGTACAGACAAAAAAACAGATATAAAGATGACGCTGTACAGACAAAAAACAGATAAAGATGACGCTGTACAGACAAAAAAACAGATATAAAGATGACGCTGTACAGACAAAAAAACAGATATAAAGATGACGCTGTACAGACAAAAAACAGATAAAGATGACGCTGTACAGACAAAAAACAGATAAAGATGACGCTGTACAGACAAAAAACAGATATAAAGATGACGCTGTACCAACACAAAACAGATATAAAGATGACGCTGTACCAACAAAAAACAGATATAAAGATGACGCTGTACCAACAAAAAACAGATATAAAGATGACGCTGTACAGACAAAAAAACAGATAAAGATGACGCTGTACCAACAAAAAACAGATAAAGATGACGCTGTACAGACAAAAAAACAGATATAAAGATGACGCTGTACAGACAAAAAACAGATAAAGATGACGCTGTACAGACAAAAAACAGATAAAGATGACGCTGTACAGACAAAAAAACAGATAAAGATGACGCTGTACAGACAAAAAACAGATAAAGATGACGCTGTACAGACAAAAAACAGATAAAGATGACGCTGTACAGACAAAAACAGATAAAGATGACGCTGTACAGACAAAAAACAGATATAAAGATGACGCTGTACCAACACAAAACAGATATAAAGATGACGCTGTACAGACAAAAAACAGATAAAGATGACGCTGTACCAACAAAAAACAGATATAAAGATGACGCTGTACAGACAAAAAAACAGATAAAGATGACGCTGTACCAACAAAAAACAGATATAAAGATGACGCTGTACCAACAAAAAACAGATAAAGATGACGCTGTACAGACAAAAAAACAGATATAAAGATGACGCTGTCCCAACAAAAAACAGATATAAAGATGACGCTGTACCAACAAAAAACAGACATAAAGATGACGCTGTACCAACACAAAACAGATATAAAGATGACGCTGTCCCAACAAAAAACAGATATAAAGATGACGCTGTACCAACAAAAAACAGACATAAAGATGACGCTGTACCAACAAAAAACAGATATAAAGATGACGCTGTACCAACAAAAAACAGATATAAAGATGACGCTGTACCAACAAAAAACAGATATAAAGATGACGCTGTACCAACAAAAAACAGATATAAAGATGACGCTGTACCAACAAAAAACGTATATAAAGATGACGCTGTACCAACAAAAAACAGATATAAAGATGACGCTGTACCAACAAAAAACAGATATAAAGATGACGCTGTACCAACAAAAAACGTATATAAAGATGACGCTGTACCAACAAAAAACAGATATAAAGATTACGCTATACCAACAAAAAACGGATATAAAGATGACGCTGTACAGACAAAAAACGTAGATCAAGATGACGCTGTACCAACAAAAAACAGATATAAAGATGACGCTGTACCGACAAAAAACGGATATAAAGATGACGCTGTACCAACAAAAAACAGATATAAAGATGACGCTGTCCCAACAAAAAACAGATATAAAGATGACGCTGTACCAACAAAAAACAGACATAAAGATGACGCTGTACCAACACAAAACAGATATAAAGATGACGCTGTACCAACAAAAAACAGATATAAAGATGACGCTGTACAGACAAAAAACAGATAAAGATGACGCTGTACCAACCAACACAAAACAGATATAAAGATGACGCTGTACCAACAAAAACAGATATAAAGATGACGCTGTACAGACAAAAAACAGATAAAGATGACGCTGTACCAACAAAAAACAGATATAAAGATGACGCTGTACCAACAAAAAACAGATATAAAGATGACGCTGTACCAACAAAAACAGATATAAAGATGACGCTGTACCAACACAAAACAGATATAAAGATGACGCTGTACCAACAAAAAAACAGATATAAAGATGACGCTGTACCAACAAAAAACAGATATAAAGAGACGCTGTACAGACAAAAAACAGATAAAGATGACGCTGTACAGACAAAAAAACAGATATAAAGATGACGCTGTACAGACAAAAAACAGATAAAGATGACGCTGTACCAACAAAAAACAGATATAAAGATGACGCTGTACAGACAAAAAACAGATAAAGATGACGCTGTACAGACAAAAAAACAGATATAAAGATGACGCTGTCCCAACAAAAAACAGATATAAAGATGACGCTGTACAAACAAAAAACAGATAAAGATGACGCTGTACCAACACAAAACAGATATAAAGATGACGCTGTACCAACAAAAAACAGATATAAAGATGACGCTGTACAGACAAAAAACAGATAAAGATGACGCTGTACAGACAAAAAACAGATATAAAGATGACGCTGTACAGACAAAAAACAGATAAAGATGACGCTGTACCAACAAAAAACAGATATAAAGATGACGCTGTACAGACAAAAAAACAGATAAAGATGACGCTGTACCAACAAAAAACAGATAAAGATGACGCTGTACAGACAAAAAAACAGATATAAAGATGACGCTGTACAGACAAAAAACAGATAAAGATGACGCTGTACAGACAAAAAAACAGATATAAAGATGACGCTGTACAGACAAAAAACAGATAAAGATGACGCTGTACCAACAAAAAACAGATATAAAGATGACGCTGTACAGACAAAAAAACAGATAAAGATGACGCTGTACCAACAAAAAACAGATAAAGATGACGCTGTACAGACAAAAAAACAGATATAAAGATGACGCTGTCCCAACAAAAAACAGATATAAAGATGACGCTGTACCAACACAAAACAGATATAAAGATGACGCTGTACCAACAAAAAACAGATATAAAGATGACGCTGTACCAACAAAAAACAGATATAAAGATGACGCTGTACCAACAAAAACAGATATAAAGATTACGCTGTACCAACAAAAAACAGATATAAAGATGACGCTGTACCAACAAAAAACGTATATAAAGATGACGCTGTACCAACAAAAAACAGATATAAAGATGACGCTGTACCAACAAAAAACAGATATAAAGATGACGCTGTACCAACAAAAAACAGATATAAAGATGACGCTGTACCAACAAAAACAGATATAAAGATGACGCTATACCAACAAAAACGGATATAAAGATGACGCTGTACAGACAAAAAACGTAGATCAAGATGACGCTGTACCAACAAAAAACAGATATAAAGATGATACCGACAAAAACGGATATAAAGATGACGCTGTCCCAACAAAAACAGATATAAAGATGACGCTGTCCCAACAAAAAACAGATATAAAGATGACGCTGTACCAACAAAAAACAGACATAAAGATGACGCTGTACCAACACAAAACAGATATAAAGATGACGCTGTCCCAACAAAAAACAGATATAAAGATGACGCTGTACCAACAAAAACAGATAAAGATGACGCTGTACCAACAAAAACAGATATAAAGATGACGCTGTACCAACAAAAAACAGATATAAAGATGACGCTGTACCAACAAAAACAGATATAAAGATGACGCTGTACCAACAAAAAACAGATATAAAGATGACGCTGTACCAACAAAAAACAGATATAAAGATGACGCTGTACCAACAAAAAACAGATATAAAGATGACGCTGTACCAACACAAAACAGATATAAAGATGACGCTGTACCAACAAAAAACAGATATAAAGATGACGCTGTACCAACAAAAAACAGATATAAAGAGACGCTGTACAGACAAAAAAACAGATAAAGATGACGCTGTACCAACAAAAACTATATAAAGATGATGCTGTACCAACAAAAAACAGATAAAGAACGCTGTACCAACAAAAACAGATAAAGATGACGCTGTACAGACAAAAAAAACAGATATAAAGATGACGCTGTACAGACAAAAACAGATAATAAAGATGACGCTGTACAGACAAAAAAACAGATATAAAGATGACGCTGTACAGACAAAAAACAGATAAAGATGACGCTGTACAGACAAAAAAACAGATATAAAGATGACGCTGTACAGACAAAAAACAGATAAAGATGACGCTGTACAGACAAAAAACAGATAAAGATGACGCTGTACAGACAAAAAAACAGATAAAGATGACGCTGTACCAACAAAAAACAGATAAAGATGACGCTGTACAGACAAAAAAACAGATATAAAGATGACGCTGTACAGACAAAAAACAGATAAAGATACTGTACAGACAAAAAAACAGATATAAAGATGACGCTGTACAGACAAAAAACAGATAAAGATGACGCTGTACCAACAAAAAACAGATATAAAGATGACGCTGTACAGACAAAAAACAGATAAAGATACCAACAAAAAACAGATAAAGATGACGCTGTACAGACAAAAAAACAGATATAAAGATGACGCTGTACAGACAAAAAACAGATAAAGATGACGCTGTACAGACAAAAAACAGATATAAAGATGACGCTGTACAGACAAAAAACAGATAAAGATGACGCTGTACAGACAAAAAACAGATAAAGATATACAGACAAAAAAACAGATAAAGATGACGCTGTACAGACAAAAAACAGATATAAAGATGACGCTGTACCAACACAAAACAGATATAAAGATGACGCTGTACCAACAAAAACAGATATAAAGATGACGCTGTACCAACAAAAACAGATATAAAGATGACGCTGTACAGACAAAAAAACAGATATAAAGATGACGCTGTACCAACAAAAAACAGATATAAAGATGACGCTGTACCAACAAAAAACAGATATAAAGATGACGCTGTACAGACAAAAAACAGATAAAGATGACGCTGTACAGACAAAAAACAGATAAAGATGACGCTGTACAGACAAAAAACAGATAAAGATGACGCTGTACAGACAAAAAACAGATAAAGATGACGCTGTACAGACAAAAAACAGATAAAGATGACGCTGTACAGACAAAAAACAGATAAAGATGACGCTGTACAGACAAAAAACAGATATAAAGATGACGCTGTACCAACACAAAACAGATATAAAGATGACGCTGTACCAACAAAAAACAGATATAAAGATGACGCTGTACCAACAAAAAACAGATATAAAGATGATACAGACAAAAAAACAGATAAAGATGACGCTGTACCAACAAAAAACAGATAAAGATGACGCTGTACAGACAAAAAACAGATATAAAGATGACGCTGTACAGACAAAAAACAGATAAAGATGACGCTGTACAGACAAAAAACAGATAAAGACGCTGTACAGACAAAAAACGCTGTACAGACAAAAAACAGATAAAGATGACGCTGTACAGACAAAAACAGATAAAGATGACGCTGTACCAACAAAAAACTATATAAAGATGACGCTGTACCAACAAAAACAGATAAAGATGACGCTGTACCAACAAAAACAGATATAAAGATGACGCTGTACCAACAAAAAACAGAAAAAAGATGATGCTGTACAGACAAAAAACAGAAGATGACGCTGTACCAACAAAAAACGTATATAAAGATAACGCTGTACCAACAAAAAACAGATATAAAGATGACACTGTACCAACAAAAAACAGATAAAGATGACGCTGTACCAACAAAAAACGGATATAAAGATGACGCTGTACCGACAAAAAACGTATATAAAGATGACGCTGTACCAACAAAAAACGTATATAAAGATGACGCTGTACCAACAAAAACAGATAAAGATGACGCTGTACCAACAAAAACGGATATAAAGATGACGCTGTACCAACAAAAAACGGATATAAAGATGACGCTGTACCAACAAAAAACAGATAAAGATGACGCTGTACCAACAAAAACGGATATAAAGATGACGCTGTACCAACAAAAACGGATATAAAGATGACGCTGTACAGACAAAAAACGTATATAAAGATGACGCTGTACCAACAAAAAACGTATATAAAGATGACGCTGTACCAACAAAAAAACGGATATAAAGATGACGCTGTACCGACAAAAAACAGAAAAGACTGTACCGACAAAAAACAGGTATAAAGATGACGCTGTACCAACAAAAAACAGATATAAAGATGACGCTGTACCAACAAAAAACAGATAAAGATGACGCTGTACCAACAAAAAACAGATAAAGATGACGCTGTACCAACAAAAAACAGATAAAGATGACGCTGTACCAACAAAAAACAGATATAAAGATGACGCTGTACCAACAAAAACAGATATAAAGATGACGCTGTACCAACAAAAACAGATATAAAGATGACGCTGTACCAACAAAAACGGATATAAAGATGACGCTGTACAGACAAAAAACAGATAAAGAACGCTGTACCAACAAAAAACGTATATAAAGATGACGCTGTACCAACAAAAACAGATAAAGATGACGCTGTACCAACAAAAAACGGATATAAAGATGACGCTGTACAGACAAAAACAGTATATAAAAATGACGCTGTACCAACAAAAAACGGATATAAAGATGACGCTGTACAGACAAAAAACGTATATAAAGATGACGCTGTACCAACAAAAAACGTATATAAAGATGACGCTGTACCAACAAAAAACGGATATAAAGATGACGCTGTACCGACAAAAAACGTATATAAAGATGACGCTGTACCAACAAAAAACGTATATAAAGATGACGCTGTACCAACAAAAAACGGATATAAAGATGACGCTGTCCCAACAAAAAACGGATATAAAGATGACGCTGTACCAACACAAAACAGATATAAAGATGACGCTGTACCAACAAAAAACAGATATAAAGATGACGCTGTACAGACAAAAAACAGATAAAGATGACGCTGTACCAACAAAAAACAGATATAAAGATGACGCTGTACCAACAAAAAACAGATATAAAGATGACGCTGTACCAACAAAAAACAGATATAAAGATGACGCTGTACCAACACAAAACAGATATAAAGATGACGCTGTACCAACAAAAAACAGATAAAGATGACGCTGTACCAACAAAAAACAGATAAAGATGACGCTGTACCAACAAAAAACAGATAAAGATGACGCTGTACAGACAAAAAACAGATAAAGATGACGCTGTACCAACAAAAAACAGATAAAGATGACGCTGTACCAACAAAAAACAGATAAAGATGACGCTGTACCAACAAAAAACAGATAAAGATGACGCTGTACCAACAAAAAACAGATAAAGATGACGCTGTACAGACAAAAAACAGATAAAGATGACGCTGTACCAACAAAAAACAGATATAAAGATGACGCTGTACCAACAAAAAACAGATATAAAGATGACGCTGTACCGACAAAAAACAGATAAAGACTGTACCAACAAAAAACAGATATAAAGATGACGCTGTACCAACAAAAAACAGATATAAAGATGACGCTGTACCAACAAAAAAACAGATAAAGATGACGCTGTACCAACAAAAAACAGATAAAGATGACGCTGTACAGACAAAAACGGATATAAAGATGACGCTGTCCCAACAAAAAACGGATATAAAGATGACGCTGTACCAACACAAAACAGATATAAAGATGACGCTGTACCAACAAAAACAGATATAAAGATGACGCTGTACAGACAAAAAACAGATAAAGATGACGCTGTACCAACAAAAAACAGATATAAAGATGACGCTGTACCAACAAAAAACAGATATAAAGATGAAGCTGTACCAACAAAAACGGATATAAAGATGAAGCTGTACCAACAAAAAACAGATAAAGATGAAGCTGTACCAACAAAAAACGGATATAAAGATGAAGCTGTACCAACAAAAAACAGATATAAAGATAGCTGTACCAACAAAAAACGGATATAAAGATGACGCTGTACAGACAAAAAACAGATATAAAGATGACGCTGTACCAACAAAAAACAGATAAAGATGAAGCTGTACCAACAAAAAACGGATATAAAGATGACGCTGTACCAACAAAAACAGATAAAGATGAAGCTGTACCAACAAAAAACAGATAAAGATGAAGCTGTACCAACAAAAAACAGATAAAGATGACGCTGTACCAACAAAAAACAGATAAAGATGAAGCTGTACCAACAAAAAACAGATAAAGATGAAGCTGTACCAACAAAAACAGATAAAGATGACGCTGTACCAACAAAAAACAGATAAAGATGAAGCTGTACCAACAAAAAACAGATAAAGATGAAGCTGTACCAACAAAAAACGGATATAAAGATGAAGCTGTACCAACAAAAAACGGATATAAAGATGAAGCTGTACCAACAAAAAACAGATAAAGATGAAGCTGTACCAACAAAAAACAGATAAAGATGAAGCTGTACCAACAAAAAACAGATAAAGATGAAGCTGTACCAACAAAAAACAGATAAAGATGAAGCTGTACCAACAAAAAACAGATAAAGATGAAGCTGTACCAACAAAAAACGGATATAAAGATGAAGCTGTACCAACAAAAAACAGATAAAGATGAAGCTGTACCAACAAAAACGGATATAAAGATGAAGCTGTACCAACAAAAACAGATAAAGATGAAGCTGTACCAACAAAAAACAGATATAAAGATGACGCTGTACCAACAAAAAACAGATATAAAGATGACGCTGTACCAACAAAAAACAGATAAAGATGACGCTGTACCAACAAAAAACAGATAAAGATGACGCTGTACAGACAAAAACGGATATAAAGATGACGCTGTCCCAACAAAAAACGGATATAAAGATGACGCTGTACCAACAAAAAACAGATATAAAGATGACGCTGTACCAACAAAAAACAGATAAAGATGACGCTGTACAGACAAAAAACAGATAAAGATGACGCTGTACCAACAAAAAACAGATATAAAGATGACGCTGTACCAACAAAAAACAGATATAAAGATGACGCTGTACCAACAAAAAACAGATATAAAGATGACGCTGTACCAACAAAAAACAGATATAAAGATGACGCTGTACCAACAAAAAACAGATATAAAGATGACGCTGTACCAACAAAAAACAGATAAAGATGACGCTGTACCAACAAAAACAGATATAAAGATGACGCTGTACCAACAAAAAACAGACGCTGTACAGACAAAAACAGATAAAGATGACGCTGTACCAACAAAAAACAGATATAAAGATGACGCTGTACCAACAAAAAACAGATAAAGATGACGCTGTACCAACAAAAAACGGATATAAAGATGACGTTGTACAGACAAAAAACAGATAAAGATGACGCTGTACCAACAAAAAACGTATATAAAGATGACGCTGTACCAACAAAAAACAGATAAAGATGACGCTGTACCAACAAAAAACGGATATAAAGATGACGCTGTACCAACAAAAAACGGATATAAAGATGACGCTGTACCAACAAAAAACGGATATAAAGATGACGCTGTACAGACAAAAAACGGATATAAAGATGACGCTGTACCGACAAAAAACAGATATAAAGATGACGCTGTACCAACAAAAACGGATATAAAGATGAAGCTGTACCAACAAAAACAGATATAAAGATGACGCTGTACCAACAAAAAACGGATATAAAGATGAAGCTGTACCAACAAAAAACAGATATAAAGATGACGCTGTACCAACAAAAAACGGATATAAAGATGACGCTGTACAGACAAAAACAGATATAAAGATACGCTGTACCAACAAAAAAACAGATAAAGATGAAGCTGTACCAACAAAAAACGGATATAAAGATGACGCTGTACCAACAAAAACAGATAAAGATGAAGCTGTACCAACAAAAAACAGATAAAGATGAAGCTGTACCAACAAAAAACAGATAAAGATGACGCTGTACCAACAAAAACAGATAAAGATGAAGCTGTACCAACAAAAACAGATAAAGATGAAGCTGTACCAACAAAAAACAGATAAAGATGACGCTGTACCAACAAAAAACAGATAAAGATGAAGCTGTACCAACAAAAAACAGATAAAGATGAAGCTGTACCAACAAAAAACGGATATAAAGATGAAGCTGTACCAACAAAAAACGGATATAAAGATGAAGCTGTACCAACAAAAACAGATAAAGATGAAGCTGTACCAACAAAAAACAGATAAAGATGAAGCTGTACCAACAAAAAACAGATAAAGATGAAGCTGTACCAACAAAAAACAGATAAAGATGAAGCTGTACCAACAAAAACAGATAAAGATGAAGCTGTACCAACAAAAAACGGATATAAAGATGAAGCTGTACCAACAAAAAACAGATAAAGATGAAGCTGTACCAACAAAAAACGGATATAAAGATGAAGCTGTACCAACAAAAAACAGATAAAGATGAAGCTGTACCAACAAAAAACAGATATAAAGATGACGCTGTACCAACAAAAACAGATATAAAGATGACGCTGTACCAACAAAAAACAGATAAAGATGACGCTGTACCAACAAAAAACAGATAAAGATGACGCTGTACAGACAAAAAACGGATATAAAGATGACGCTGTACCAACAAAAAACGTATATAAAGATGACGCTGTACCAACACAAAACAGATATAAAGATGACGCTGTACCAACAAAAAACAGATATAAAGATGACGCTGTACAGACAAAAAACAGATAAAGATGACGCTGTACCAACAAAAAACAGATATAAAGATGACGCTGTACCAACAAAAAACAGATATAAAGATGACGCTGTACCAACAAAAAACAGATATAAAGATGACGCTGTACCAACACAAAACAGATATAAAGATGACGCTGTACCAACAAAAAACAGATATAAAGATGACGCTGTACCAACAAAAAACAGATAAAGATGACGCTGTACCAACAAAAAACAGATATAAAGATGACGCTGTACCAACAAAAAACAGATAAAGATGACGCTGTACAGACAAAAAACAGATAAAGATGACGCTGTACCAACAAAAAACAGATATAAAGATGACGCTGTACCAACAAAAAACAGATAAAGATGACGCTGTACCAACAAAAAACGGATATAAAGATGACGTTGTACAGACAAAAAACAGATAAAGATGACGCTGTACCAACAAAAAACGTATATAAAGATGACGCTGTACCAACAAAAAACAGATAAAGATGACGCTGTACCAACAAAAAACGGATATAAAGATGACGCTGTACCAACAAAAAACGGATATAAAGATGACGCTGTACAGACAAAAAACGTATATAAAGATGACGCTGTACAGACAAAAACGGATATAAAGATGAAGCTGTACCAACAAAAAACAGATATAAAGCTGTACCAACAAAAACGGATATAAAGATGAAGCTGTACCAACAAAAACAGATATAAAGATGACGCTGTACCAACAAAAAACGGATATAAAGATGAAGCTGTACCAACAAAAAAAACAGATATAAAGATGACGCTGTACCAACAAAAAACGGATATAAAGATGACGCTGTACAGACAAAAAACAGATATAAAGATGACGCTGTACCAACAAAAAACAGATAAAGATGAAGCTGTACCAACAAAAAACGGATATAAAGATGGCGCTGTACCAACAAAAAACAGATAAAGATGAAGCTGTACCAACAAAAACAGATAAAGATGAAGCTGTACCAACAAAAAACAGATAAAGATGACGCTGTACCAACAAAAAACAGATAAAGATGAAGCTGTACCAACAAAAACAGATAAAGATGAGCTGTACCAACAAAAAACAGATAAAGATGACGCTGTACCAACAAAAAACAGATAAAGATGAAGCTGTACCAACAAAAACAGATAAAGATGAAGCTGTACCAACAAAAACGGATATAAAGATGAAGCTGTACCAACAAAAAACGGATATAAAGATGAAGCTGTACCAACAAAAAAACAGATAAAGATGAAGCTGTACCAACAAAAAAAACAGATAAAGATGAAGCTGTACCAACAAAAAACAGATAAAGATGAAGCTGTACCAACAAAAAACAGATAAAGATGAAGCTGTACCAACAAAAAACAGATAAAGATGAAGCTGTACCAACAAAAACGGATATAAAGATGAAGCTGTACCAACAAAAACAGATAAAGATGAAGCTGTACCAACAAAAAACGGATATAAAGATGAAGCTGTACCAACAAAAAACAGATAAAGATGAAGCTGTACCAACAAAAAACAGATATAAAGATGACGCTGTACCAACAAAAAACAGATATAAAGATGACGCTGTACCAACAAAAAACAGATAAAGATGACGCTGTACCAACAAAAAACAGATAAAGATGACGCTGTACAGACAAAAAACGGATATAAAGATGACGCTGTCCCAACAAAAACGGATATAAAGATGACGCTGTACCAACAAAAAAACAGATAAAGATGACGCTGTACCAACAAAAAACAGATATAAAGATGACGCTGTACCAACAAAAAACAGATAAAGATGACGCTGTACCAACAAAAACAGATAAAGATGACGCTGTACCAACAAAAAACAGATAAAGATGACGCTGTACCAACAAAAACAGATAAAGATGACGCTGTACCAACAAAAACAGATATAAAGATGACGCTGTACCAACAAAAAACAGATAAAGATGACGCTGTACCAACAAAAAACAGATAAAGATGACGCTGTACAACAAAAACGGATATAAAGATGACGCTGTACCAACAAAAAACAGACATAAAGATGACGCTGTACCAACACAAAACAGATATAAAGATGACGCTGTACCAACAAAAAACAGATATAAAGATGACGCTGTACAGACAAAAAACAGATAAAGATGACGCTGTACCAACAAAAAACAGATATAAAGATGACGCTGTACCAACAAAAAACAGATATAAAGATGACGCTGTACCAACAAAAAACAGATATAAAGATGACGCTGTACCAACACAAAACAGATATAAAGATGACGCTGTACCAACAAAAAACAGATATAAAGATGACGCTGTACCAACAAAAACAGATAAAGATGACGCTGTACCAACAAAAAAACAGATATAAAGATGACGCTGTACCAACAAAAAACAGAACGCTGTACAGACAAAAAACAGATAAAGATGACGCTGTACCAACAAAAAACAGATATAAAGATGACACTGTACCAACAAAAAAACAGATAAAGATGACGCTGTACCAACAAAAAACGGATATAAAGATGACGTTGTACAGACAAAAAACAGATAAAGATGACGCTGTACCAACAAAAACGTATATAAAGATGACGCTGTACCAACAAAAAAACAGATATAAAGATGACGCTGTACAGACAAAAAACGGATATAAAGATGACGTTGTACCAACAAAAAACGGATATAAAGATGAAGCTGTACCAACAAAAACGGATATAAAGATGAAGCTGTACCAACAAAAAACAGATATAAAGATGACGCTGTACAGACAAAAACGGATATAAAGATGAAGCTGTACCAACAAAAACAGATATAAAGATGACGCTGTACCAACAAAAAACGGATATAAAGATGAAGCTGTACCAACAAAAAACAGATATAAAGATGACGCTGTACCAACAAAAACGGATATAAAGATGAAGCTGTACCAACAAAAAACAGATATAAAGATGACGCTGTACCAACAAAAAACGGATATAAAGATGACGCTGTACAGACAAAAAACAGATATAAAGATGACGCTGTACCAACAAAAAACAGATAAAGATGAAGCTGTACCAACAAAAAACGGATATAAAGATGACGCTGTACCAACAAAAAACAGATAAAGATGAAGCTGTACCAACAAAAAACAGATAAAGATGAAGCTGTACCAACAAAAAACAGATAAAGATGACGCTGTACCAACAAAAAACAGATAAAGATGAAGCTGTACCAACAAAAACAGATAAAGATGAAGCTGTACCAACAAAAAACAGATAAAGATGACGCTGTACCAACAAAAACAGATAAAGATGAAGCTGTACCAACAAAAAACAGATAAAGATGAAGCTGTACCAACAAAAAACAGATAAAGATGAAGCTGTACCAACAAAAAACGGATATAAAGATGAAGCTGTACCAACAAAAAACGGATATAAAGATGAAGCTGTACCAACAAAAAACAGATAAAGATGAAGCTGTACCAACAAAAAACAGATAAAGATGAAGCTGTACCAACAAAAAACAGATAAAGATGAAGCTGTACCAACAAAAAACAGATAAAGATGAAGCTGTACCAACAAAAAACAGATAAAGATGAAGCTGTACCAACAAAAAACGGATATAAAGATGAAGCTGTACCAACAAAAAACAGATAAAGATGAAGCTGTACCAACAAAAAACAGATAAAGATGAAGCTGTACCAACAAAAACAGATAAAGATGAAGCTGTACCAACAAAAACAGATAAAGATGAAGCTGTACCAACAAAAAACAGATAAAGATGAAGCTGTACCAACAAAAAACGGATATAAAGATGAAGCTGTACCAACAAAAAACAGATAAAGATGAAGCTGTACCAACAAAAAACGGATATAAAGATGAAGCTGTACCAACAAAAACAGATAAAGATGAAGCTGTACCAACAAAAAACGGATATAAAGATGACGCTGTACCAACAAAAAACAGATAAAGATGAAGCTGTACCAACAAAAAACGGATATAAAGATGAAGCTGTACCAACAAAAAACGGATATAAAGATGAAGCTGTACCAACAAAAAACGGATATAAAGACGCTGTACCAACAAAAAACAGATAAAGATGAAGCTGTACCAACAAAAAACGGATATAAAGATGAAGCTGTACCAACAAAAAAACAGATAAAGATGACGCTGTACCAACAAAAAACAGATAAAGATGAAGCTGTACCAACAAAAAAACAGATAAAGATGACGCTGTACCAACAAAAAACAGATAAAGATGACGCTGTACCAACAAAAAACAGATAAAGATGACGCTGTACCAACAAAAAACAGATATAAAGATGACGCTGTACCAACAAAAAACAGATAAAGATGACGCTGTACCAACAAAAAACAGATATAAAGATGACGCTGTACCAACAAAAAACAGATAAAGATGACGCTGTACCAACAAAAAACAGATAAAGATGACGCTGTACCAACAAAAAACGGATATAAAGATGACGCTGTACCAACAAAAAACGTAGATAAAGATGACGCTGTACCAACAAAAAACGTATATAAAGATGACGCTGTACCAACAAAAAACAGATATAAAGATGACGCTGTATCAACAAAAAACAGATATAAAGATGACGCTGTACCAACAAAAAACAGATAAAGATGACGCTGTACCAACAAAAAACAGATAAAGATGACGCTGTACCAACAAAAAACAGATATAAAGATGACGCTGTACCAACAAAAAACAGATAAAGATGACGCTGTACCAACAAAAAACAGATAAAGATGACGCTGTACAGACAAAAAACGTATATAAAGATGACGCTGTACCAACAAAAAACAGATAAAGATGACGCTGTACCAACAAAAAACGTATATAAAGATGACGCTGTACCAACAAAAAACAGATAAAGATGACGCTGTACCAACAAAAAACGGATATAAAGATGACGCTGTACCAACAAAAAACGGATATAAAGATGACGCTGTACAGACAAAAAACGTATATAAAGATGACGCTGTACCAACAAAAAACAGATATAAAGATGACGCTGTACCAACAAAAAACAGATATAAAGATGACGCTGTACCAACAAAAAACGTATATAAAGATGACGCTGTACCAACAAAAAACAGATAAAGATGACGCTGTACCAACAAAAAACAGATAAAGATGAAGCTGTACCAACAAAAAACGGATGTAAAGATGACGCTGTACCAACAAAAAACGGATATAAAGATGACGCTGTACCAACAAAAAACAGATATAAAGATGACGCTGTACCAACAAAAAACAGATAAAGATGAAGCTGTACCAACAAAAACAGATATAAAGATGACGCTGTACCAACAAAAAACAGATAAAGATGACGCTGTACCAACAAAAAACAGATAAAGATGAAGCTGTACCAACAAAAAACAGATAAAGATGACGCTGTACCAACAAAAAACGTATATAAAGATGACGCTGTACCAACAAAAAACAGATAAAGATGAAGCTGTACCAACAAAAAACAGATAAAGATACGCTGTACCAACAAAAAACAGATAAAGATGACGCTGTACCAACAAAAAACAGATAAAGATGAAGCTGTACCAACAAAAAACGGATGTAAAGATGACGCTGTACCAACAAAAAACGGATATAAAGATGACGCTGTACCAACAAAAAACAGATAAAGATGACGCTGTACCAACAAAAAACAGATATAAAGATGACGCTGTACCAACAAAAACAGATAAAGATGACTGTACCAACAAAAAACAGATAAAGATGACGCTGTACCAACAAAAAACAGATAAAGATGAAGCTGTACCAACAAAAAACGGATGTAAAGATGACGCTGTACCAACAAAAAACGGATATAAAGATGACGCTGTACCAACAAAAAACAGATAAAGATGATGCTGTACCAACAAAAACAGATATAAAGATGACGCTGTACCAACAAAAAACAGATAAAGATGACGCTGTACCAACAAAAAACAGATAAAGATGACGCTGTACCAACAAAAAACAGATAAAGATGACGCTGTACCAACAAAAAACAGATATAAAGATGACGCTGTACCAACAAAAAACAGATATAAAGATGACGCTGTACCAACAAAAAACGGATATAAAGATGACGCTGTACAGACAAAAAACAGATAAAGATGACGCTGTACCAACAAAAAACAGATATAAAGATGACGCTGTACCAACAAAAACGGATATAAAGATGACGTTGTACAGACAAAAAACAGATAAAGATGACGCTGTACCAACAAAAAACGGATATAAAGATGACGCTGTACAGACAAAAAACGTATATAAAGATGACGCTGTACCAACAAAAAACGGATATAAAGATGACGCTGTACCAACAAAAAACGTATATAAAGATGACGCTGTACCAACAAAAAACGGATATAAAGATGACGCTGTACCGACAAAAAACGTATATAAAGATGACGCTGTACCAACAAAAAACGTATATAAAGATGACGCTGTACCAACAAAAAACGGATATAAAGATGACGCTGTCCCAACAAAAAACGGATATAAAGATGACGCTGTACCAACACAAAACAGATATAAAGATGACGCTGTACCAACAAAAAACAGATATAAAGATTTTTGTAAAAATCACTTAAACAACACAATGTAACTCTAAGTCAATCACACTTCTGTGAAATCAAACTGTCCACTTAGGAAGCAACACTGATTTACAATAGATTTCACATGCTGTTGTGCAAATGGAATAGACAGGTGGAAATTATAGGCATTTAGCAAGACACCCCCAATAAAGAAGTGGTTCTGCAGGTGGGGACCATAGACCACTTCTCAGTTCCTATGCTTCCTGGCTGATGTTTTGGTCACTTTTGAATGCTGGCGGTGCTTTCACTCTAGTGGGAGCATGAGACGGAGTCTACAACTCACACAAGTGGCTCAGGTAGTGTAGCTCATCCAGGATGGCACATCAATGCGAGCTGTGGCAAGAAGGTTTGCTGTGTCTGTCAGCGTAGTGTCCAGAGCATGGAGGCGCTACCAGGAGACAGGCCAGTACATCAGGAGACGTGGAGGAGGCCGTAGCAGGGCAACAACCCAGCAGCAGGACCACTACCTCCGCCTTTGTGCAAAGAGGAGCAGGAGGAACACTGCCCAGAGCCCTGCAAAATGACCTCCAGCAGGCCACAAATGTGCATGTGTCTGCTCAAACGGTCAGAAACAGAATCCATGAGGGTGGTATGAGGGCCCGACGTCCACAGGTGGGGGTTGTGCTTTCATTCCAACACCGTGCAGGACGTTTGGCATTTGCCAGAGAACACCAAGATTGGCAAATTCGCCACTAGCGCCCTGTGCTCTTCACAGATGAAAGCAGGTTCACACTGAGCACATGTGACAGACGTGACAGTCTGGAGACGCCGTGGAGAACGTTCTGCTGCCTGCAACATCCTCCAGCATGACCGGTTTGGCGGTGGGTCAGTTATGGTGTGGGGTGGCATTTCTTTGGGGGGCCGCACAGCCCCCATGTGCTCGCCAGAGGTAGCCTGATGAGATCGAGATGAGATCCTCAGACCTCGTGAGACCATATGCTGGTGCGATTGGCCCTGGGTTCCTCCTAATGCAAGACAATGCTAGACCTCATGTGGCTGGGGTGTGTCAGCAGTTCCTGCAAGAGGAAGGCATTGATGCTATGGACTGGCCCGCCCGTTCCCCAGACCTGAATCCAATTGATCACATCTGGGACATCATGTCTCGCTCCATCCACCAACGCTACGTTGCACCACGGACTGTCCAGGAGGAGACCTCCATGGGTTGATAAATTTGATTTCCATTGATCATTTTTGTGTGATTTTGTTGTCAGCACATTCAACTATGTAAAGAAAAAAGTATTTCATAAGAATATTTAATTCATTCAGATCTAGGATGTGTTCCCTTTATTTTTTTGAGCAGTGTGTATTTTATTACTTTACTAGTATATCATGTTGGCTCGTGTAAAGTTAAATCAATGCGCCTCCACACAGTCAGTCAGTGTGGGAACGTGATCATTGCACCCAAGATTGAGCTACAACTGGCACGGCAGTTGGAAACCTAAATCCTGCCTGATGTTACTGCTGTTCCTAAAACCATTGACATATGTTGGCCTAGTGTAATACACACACAGTGTGCGTGTGTGTTAAGGTTGGGAGATTGTGTACAAGCCTACATAGCCCAATTGCACACCATAGTGATCCTCGATAATCAATCATTATTTGGGTGGGGGGGGGTTTCTCATGGCTACCCATGTATTTCCATTGAAATAACTATTACTCTTGTTAAAAATGAAATCCTATTACATTTGGTGAAGAGCACATTATGACTTGAGACTTGTAAAACAATGACTTGGTCTCACCTCTGATGTATACCCATTGAGTCTTGAAGAATATAACTTATAAATAAATGCCTCATGAGCTACGTTCAACTGTCGTACCCCATGAGGACCCAAAATATAAGCTTGTTTTACTCCAATGTTTGTAAACAAAGTAAATGTAAACAAACAATACAGCCTCAAAACATGGTTACAACTAGAATTTTATATCAGGGATTGTCAGTCCAAAATTTGAGAGTGGTTATATTTCTCCAGCCCCGTCCCTTAGCTTTTTACCAAAACAGGGAGACACTTTTTTATTGTTTGAACTACTGACTGACACTTTTAAGTAGCGTTTAGCTAGTTTGGCTTGTTTAGGTCTGTCCAGGAGGGGGTGCTGTCTGTCTCTAACCTGAACTTCATCTCCTGGCAGAAGGACAGGTCGTCTCGTCTCTCCATCATTACCTCCACCAACTGGCACAGCTTGGTCTTCATCTGGATGGCATGCAACGTGTTGCCGAGGATACGCACGTACCTGGGGGGGGTGAGATTAGACTGAATAAGGTCCTGAAGATGGACAACTGATTAGGCATTTCATAAGCTAAGTTTTATTTTTTATTTCACCTTTATTTAACCAGGTAGGCTACAACTGCGACCTGGGTGAGTAAGTGTCTCTCACCTGACCAGGTTGAGCATCATGGTCTCTATGCTGGCCTGTCCCAGGTGCTCTGAGCTGCCCTCAGCATGGTTGTCCAGTAGGTTCTTCATGATGGCGATGGTCTGTTCTACAAACTGTGTGTTAGTATCATTGATGGGGACCTGCAATAGCACAGAGACAAATCCATTAAATCAGTCTTAACTACATTCCTGCTAATGTCAACAGACCAATATTTGATAAAGAACTAATAAAATGTGATATGCTGATTGCAGCACCCTACCTGTCCTAATAAGATTTTCTATGCTAATACAATTCAAATCATTGGTTAACGTCCCTATCCTCCTCCGCAGCCCATCCACTCACCGGCCCCTGTGTGTCGAAGAAGCGTCCGATGCTGTTCCTGAGCTTGTTGAAGAGCATGTGGTACAGGACCGGGCTGAGCTCCAGCCCTAGCAGCTCCTTGACATTGGTGCGGACATGCAGACCCACCCTCTCATGACCACATACCAGCAGAGCAAGCAGGCGGTCCAGGAACCTGCCCAGGGGGGTCTCAGTGGAGGAAGAGCAGGTGGCTGAAGTTCCAGCGTTGGAGACATCACAGGAGCCCACAGAGACCATGGAGTACTTACGTTCGCTCATGGGGCCCATGGGGGGGCTGTAGGCGGCGGGGCCACAGGGCTTGCTGCGCTGAGACAGACACACCCCGCCCAGAGCACATAGGAAGCCTGTCATGTTGATCCACTCCTGCAGGGGGAGACAGCGAGCAGGTATTTAGGTAAAGTTTGGAGCAGTGGTTCCCTGTGTTATTTTTATTAACGGTGAAACAAACCTAAATCCTAAAATTGAAGTGCTTTTACCTGACCATCCTCCACCTTGTTTTTGGGGAAGTTAAGAATCTGTTTGGTGTCCTGCTCCCATTTTGCAAGCGTGTCCTCCCATGCCTGGGGTGAGACATGGAAACAAGGAGGGATACGTCAAATACTAGAGGGATGTAAGCAAGGATAACTGTATTTAATGTTTCTCTATTCTTTCACACCTCAGTGTTTCCTGTAGTGGGGTGCTCTATCCTTCTCAACAAGGCCATCACTCTCTTCTGCAGGGTGGAGCGTCCTACCAAACACATAGTGGAACACGTAGAGGGAGTCATTTTTTTAAAGCGTTGGCATATATCGTGACTCTCAGACCACGTTAAAGTAGTCTACAAAACACAATGTTTTTACTGACCTGTGGCCATCATGTTGCTGACGGAGGCGAACTCTGTGAAGGTGGCGTAGTTGGGCAGGATGGTCTGGACGGGCACCTCGTCAGCGGAGGAGCGGATGTCAGCCTCCTCACACAGGTGTCTGAAGCAGGACATGGC
Organism: Oncorhynchus keta; assembly: GCF_023373465.1. NCBI lineage: Eukaryota > Metazoa > Chordata > Actinopteri > Salmoniformes > Salmonidae > Oncorhynchus > Oncorhynchus keta. Next base: position 21,416,345 of record NC_068421.1, read on the forward strand.
CACCAGCACGGCCTCGGTGTCAGGGCTCCACAGAAACATGTATAGACACACCTCCAATTTGGTCTGGGCCTGTCTGCAGATGGGGATTCCACTGCCCTGCGTGGCACACTCCTGGAGGAGCAGAGAGGAGTTAGACATGTCCAACACACGCAAAACTCTCAATACGGTTTTCTAGACCTAAGCCTCGTCCTAGACTAAAAATAATGTGAAATGGAGATTCTCCATTGAAAGTGCTTTTTAGCCCTCATTGGTTATTCTCATGTGAGGTTAGAGTCCTTGACCTCACCTTGTTCTTGAGGAGGAACTTGTTCCTGCAGATAAGGATCTCCCTCAACCACTTCAACACCTCTGTACTGTTCACCATCTGGTGACCAATCAGCTTCTTACATATCAGGAAGAGAACCTGGGAGCTGCAATGGGATAGGCAAGTGTTAAAGCCCAATGGAATCTCAACACATGCCCCTAAAGACTGGGGCTACTACTGAATCCATGACCAGTGTGTCTGTCTACATGGAATATATCTGGACTGAAAAGCCCATAGAACTAAACCATGTCCTTGTACCTGATGTCCCAGAAGGTTTCAATGGGGGCCTCAGGGTTCCACAGCTCAATGGTCTCAGGCAGGTGCAGCACCAGCAGAGCCTGGGCAGGGAGAAACAGAGACAGAGAGAAATGTGCCTTACTTGAAGTTGACAATTCAATGCTAGGGAATAGAGTTGAAATGGACAGAATGAGAAAGAATAAAGAAGCAGAGTGGATAGAGTGGGAGTAAGAGAGAAGGAGTATAAACTGACCTCCATGGCTTCCTGGGAGAGCTGGGCTGTGTTGGCCAAGGGCACCAGCTGCACCAGGCCTGCGATCAGCTCTGCTGTGCTGCTCTGAGTCTCCTGAGCCTGCTTCCCTGGGTTCTACAACACACACGTTAAACGTGCATGTATGTGTGAAAGTAAGGGCAGAGAGGAAACACAAACATTCACACAAGTGGAAGGGAGGGTGTAAAACTATTCAAACAGAGCCAAGGGACATTGTCTCAGTATGTATGTGGTGGTTGGTGTAAGACGTACGTGCAGCATGAGTTTGGGGTCAGCGTGGATGAGTTTGACCAGGACGAGGAGGAGGCACTTGTAGCTGCGTGTGTCCAGATCTGTGGTTCTCTCTTTGAACTTAAGGCTGGTGGTCATCTTCTCTTTAAATGACAGACTCTGTCAGAGAGAGAAGTTGTACCTTTAGGTGTAACTAAGACATAGTGGTCCTAGGTGGTTGGCTTATACAGGAAAACAAAAGGTAAGTGGGTTTCCAACAATTGGTGCGACGGTGAGTGTGAATATGAGTGTTTGTGGTCCCCTTTCTCACCGGTGTCATGCGTAGTGGGGCGTGTGTGTGAAGGCCTTGCATCACTCGGCTCAGAGTGTCTGAGAACATTAGTCGCAGCTCTCCAGAGTAGCAGTACACTGCATCAATCTTAGACCACCAGTCCAGATCAGACTAAAGGACGAAGAGGATAAAAGAGACGATCATTAACATTGCACTCCTGTAGGAACAGCAATTGAAATCAACACCGTCCTATCAACTGTACTTAGACTGAACTTGGTAGTAAGTAGTAGTGGAGACGGTACACACTTACATTGGTGATGATTCTGTGCAGGGAGTTGACCAGAACAAAGTGAAAGGTAGAGGGGGAGGACGAGGCCAAACAGACCTGAGGAGATGAATAAAGACAATGTTTCGTCAAAATTGCCACTTTGACAGTTAGGTAAAGCATCATTCAGACATGGTCTGCACATTTCTCAACCGATGCACTGAGGTGAGCAGACTGACTGACCTTAAAGTGCTGATTGTTGTGAGGGTTGATACGGAAACAGGAGACGAAGCAGTCGATCATGAGGTCCACGTCTGCATTCTGGCTGCCTGCCCCGCGAGAGAAGGGCTTGGTGGGGCTGAAGAGCAGCGCCTGATGGAATAGACAGGAGGAGGAAGCTGCATGTCACCGTCTGCAATATCCAAATGAACCAAATTCACAATTAACCATAACACAAGGGGCTTTGTGTAGTTCTGAGATGGTTGGATGGGTATTAGAAAAATGGTCATAGCTCCATAGCGGTACCACTAGCACAACAGTTGCACTTCTAAAAGGTCTAAGGGGTAGCCGTAGGCATATCAATCAGAGTTTACCGTTCAGGACGTTGTAGATAGAAATGTCTATACAGAAAAGGACATTGTCAATTTTACTCCAGAACATAAATGACGAACATAAAACCCAGACAAGCATCCACAAGCATTGCTACACTCGCAATAACATCTGCTAACCATGTGTGTTTGATTTGACACCACTGCTGTAGCATTCCCTAGCCCCCAGATGGCAACAGAGTGGTTGGTCGTTCTGACCTTGAGGTCCACCACGAAGGACTGCACCAGGAGGAAGATGCCGGAGTGGTCCTCCAAGTTGATGTAGGTGGAGGCCTTGCACAGTTTGACACAGGCGATGGCAGCACTCTCTGTTAGTTGCTTGCTGCCCCCCTGGCCTGCTAGGGCCTTCCTCAAGCTCTCCAGGAACAGCTTCTGTAGCAAGACAGAGAAAGCAACTATAAGTCACACTACCTATTTAATCTCAGTGTGTGTGTGTGTGTTCTCTCATCTCACCTTGTTGGCCTTGCTCTCCTCCACCACCTCTCGAGAGATGACGTGTGTGATCTCGGGACAGAGGATGAGGAGAATGATCTGTAGAGGCCACACCGCTGCCTTCCTCTTGGCACTCTCAGCAAAGCTGTCCACCAGGTCAAACAGCCTCTCCGCAGCATCTAAAGGGCGTGCACAGAGACAGACACACATGAGTGAGATAGCCCTAAACTCACCAAACTTCTTGAGTGTCCTTAACTGTTCCCTACAGTCCCTTTGAATCCGTTTTGAGATTTAACATGGACAGTATCTTGTGACAGTATCTGTTTCAGTCCAATACAAGGCTATTGAGAATACTGACCTGCCATGTCTGTCTGTGGTCTCTGGAAGAGCGTGGTAAACTCATCAGGGTAGTTCTCCACCCAGTTCCAAAAGGCCTGCGGAGGAACAAAAACATGTAACTGTCCTCTAGAACTGACAGTAGCTGAAGTACCAGTCACAAGTTTGTGCACACGTACTCATTCAAGTATTTTTCTTAATTTCTACATTGTAGAGTAATAGTGAAGACATCAAAACTATGAGGAATGATTTTTGAAGGAGTTCCCACATGGTCCAACTCATCCCAAACCATCTCAATTGGGTTGAGGTCAGAAGATCGTGGAGGCCAGGTCATCTGATGCAGCACTCCATCACTCTCCTTTGGTCAAATAGCCCTTACACAGCCTGGAGGTGTGTTTTGGCTCATTGTCCCACTAAGCGCAAACCAGATGGGATGGAGTATTAATGCAGAATGCTGTGGTAGCCATGCTGGTTAAGTGTGTCTTGAATTTTAAACAAAGAGACGGCGGTTGGAACCAAAAATCTCAAATTTGGTCTCCTCAGACCAAAGGACCAATTTACACCGTTCTAATGTCCAATGCTCGAGTTTCTTGGCCCAAGCAAGTTTCTTCTTCTTATTGGTGTCCTTTAGTAGTTTCTTTGCAGCAATTCGACCATGAAGGCCTGATTCACACAGTCTCCTCGGAACAGTTGATGTTGAGATGTGTCTGTTACTTGAACTCTGAAGCATTTATTTGGGCTGCAATTTCTGAGGCTGGTAACTATAATGAACTTATCCTCTGCAGCAAAGGTAACTCTGGGTCTTCCTTTCCTGTGGTGCTATGATGAAACTGATAACCAGTTCATCATAGCGCTTGGTGGTTTTTGCGACTGCACTTGAAGAAACATTCAGAGTTGTTGAAATGTTCTGTATTGACTGACCTTCATGTCTTAATGTAATGATGGACTGTTGTTTCTCTTTGCTTATTGGAGCTGTTCTTGTCATAATATGGACTTGGTCTTTTACCAAATAGGGCTATCTTCTGTATACCCCCTACCTTGTCACAACACAACTGATTGGCTCAAATGCATTAAGGAAAGAAATTCAACAAATTAACAAGGCACACTTGTTAATTGAAATGCATTCCAGGCTGTTTGAGAGAATGCCAAGAGTGTGCAAAGCTGTCATCAAGGCAAAAGGTGGCTACTTTGAAGAATCTCAAATATATTTTGAATTGTTTAACACTTTTTTGGTTACTTCATGGCTACGTGTGTTATTTCATAGTTTTGATGTCTTAACTATTATTCAACAATGTAGAAAAAAATAACTGGAATGAGTAGGTGTCCAAACTTTTGACTGGTACTGTACGTTTCCATGAACTTGTCCAGTTATTTTTTTACAACATTTAGAATGTTTGCATAGAAAATATATCAACTGCCTGCTACGGTGCATTTCCATTCAACTGTCTTGTCGATAAAAACAGTTGGACGTAATGAAGTCAGACCCCCCCTTACTAAAATAAGGGCCAAAACCTAGGTATCAAATAAACATGAAGTTTGTTTTCGGCAATTTGCACATTAATAAATTGGTGACAGCCTGTCTGCCCTCCCACCTATCTGCTTCATGTCTCAGGTAGCCCTCCCACCTATCTGTTTCATGTCTCAGGTAGCCCTCCCACCTAACTGCTTCATTTCTCAGGGAGCCCTCCCACCTAACTGCTTCATGTCTCAGGGAGCCCTCCCTCCTATCTGCTTCATGTCTCAGGTAGCCCTCCCTCCTATCTGTTCCATGTCTCAGGTAGCCCTCCCACCTATCTGTTTCATGTCTCAGGTAGCCCTCCCACCTAACTGCTTCATGTCTCAGGTAGCCCTCCCACCTATCTGTTCATGTCTCAGGTAGCCCTCCTATCTGTTTCATGTCTCAGGTAGCCCTCCCTCCTATCTGTTCCATGTCTCATGTCTCAGGTAGCCCTCCCACCTATCTGTTTCATGTCTCAGGTAGCCCTCCCACCTATCTGCTTCATGTCTCAGATAGCCCTCCCTCCTATCTGCTTCATGTCTCAGGTAGCCCTCCCTCCTATCTGCTTCATGTCTCAGGTAGCCCTCCCACCTATCTGTTTCATGTCTCAGGTAGCCCTCCCTCCTATCTGTTTCATGTCTCAGATAGCCCTCCCTCCTATGTTTCATGTCTCAGGTAGCCCTCCCACCTATCTGTTTCATGTCTCAGGTAGCCCTCCCACCCATCTGCCATGTCTCTATCTATCTGCTTCATGTCTCAGGTAGCCCTCCCTCCTATCTGTTTCATGTCTCAGGTAGCCCTCCCTCCCTCTCTGCCCTCCCACCATGTTTCATGTCTCAGGTAGCCCTCCCACCTATCTGTTCCATGTCTCAGGTAGCCCTCCCTCCTATCTGTTCCATGTCTCAGGTAGCCCTCCCACCTATCTGTTTCATGTCTCAGGTAGCCCTCCCACCTATCTGTTTCATGTCTCAGGTAGCCCTCCCACCTATCTGTTTCATGTCTCAGGTAGCCCTCCCACCTATCTGCTTCATGTCTCAGGTAGCCCTCCCTCCTATCTGTTTCATGTCTCAGGTAGCTTCACCTATCTGCTTCATGTCTCAGGTAGCCCTCCCTCCTATCTGTTTCATGTCTCAGGTAGCCCTCCCTCCTATCTGTTCCATGTCTCAGGTGCCCTCCCTCCTATCTGTTCCATGTCTCAGGTAGCCCTCCCTCCTATCTGTTTCATGTCTCAGGTAGCCCTCCCTCCTATCTGTTCCATGTCTCAGGTAGCCCTCCCTCCTATCTGTTTCATGTCTCAGGTAGTCCTCCCTCCTATCTGTTCATGTCTCAGGTAGCCCTCCCTCCTATCTGTTCCATGTCTCAGGTAGCCCTCCCTCCTATCTGTTTCATGTCTCAGGTAGCCCTCCCTCCTATCTGTTCCATGTCTCAGGTAGCCCTCCCTCCTATCTGTTCCATGTCTCAGGTCCCTCCCCTATCTGCTTCATGTCTCAGGTAGCCCTCCCTCCTATCTGTTCCATGTCTCAGGTAGCCCTCCCTCCCCATGTCTGCCCTCCCACCTATCTGCTTCATGTCTCAGGTAGCCCTCCCTCCCTATCTGCCCTCCCTCCTATTCCATGTCTCAGGTAGCCCTCCCTCCTATCTGTTCCATGTCTCATGTAGCCCTCCCTCCTAACTGTTTCATGTCTCAGGGAGCCCTCCCTCCTATCTGTTTCATGGCTCAGGTAGCCCTCCCACCTATCTGCTTCATGTCTCAGGTAGCCCTCCCTCCTATCTGTTCCATGTCTCAGGTAGCCCTCCCACCTATCTGTTTCATGTCTCAGGTAGCCCTCCCACCTATCTGCTTCATGTCTCAGGTAGCCCTCCCTCCTATCTGTTTCATGTCTCAGGTAGCCCTCCCTCCTATCTGTTTCATGTCTCAGGTAGCCCTCCCTCCTATCTGTTTCATGTCTCAGGTAGCCCTCCCTCCTATCTGTTCCATGTCTCAGGTAGCCCTCCCTCCTATCTGTTCCATGTCTCAGGTAGCCCTCCCTCCTATCTGTTCCATGTCTCAGGTAGCCCTCCCTCCTATCTGTTCCATGTCTCAGGTAGCCCTCCCTCCTATCTGCCCTCCCTTTCTGTTCCATGTCTCAGGTAGCCCTCCCTCCTATCTGTTTCATGTCTCAGGTAGCCCTCCCACCTATCTGTTTCATGTCTCAGGTAGCCCTCCCACCTATCTGCTTCATGTCTCAGGTAGCCCTCCCTCCTATCTATCTGTTCCATGTCTCAGGTAGCCCTCCCTCCTATCTGCTTCATGTCTCAGGTAGCCCTCCCTCCTATCTGTTCCATGTCTCAGGTAGCCCTCCCTCCTATCTGTTCCATGTCTCAGGTAGCCCTCCCTCCTATCTGTTCCATGTCTCAGGTAGCCTCCCTCCTATCTGTTCCATGTCTCAGGTAGCCCTCCCTCCTATCTGTTTCATGTCTCAGGTAGCCCTCCCTCCTATCTGTTCTCATGTCTCCCAGTTTCATGTCTCAGGTAGCCCTCCCTCCTATCTGTTTCATGTCTCCATGGTAGCCCTCCCTCCTATCTGTTTCATGTCTCAGGTAGCCCTCCCTCCTATCTGTTTCATGTCTCAGGTAGCCCTCCCTCCTATCTGTTTCATGTCTCAGGTAGCTCTCCCTCCTATCTGTTTCATGTCTCAGGTAGCCCTCCCTCCTATCTGTTCCATGTCTCAGGTAGCCCTCCCTCCTATCTGTTCCATGTCTCAGGTAGCCCTCCCACCTATCTGTTTCATGTCTCAGGTAGCCCGCAAAATCCAGCATGGAAATAATGTAAGAATTGACTACTACATGCCATATTTAAATAAGTCTCATGTGGCAACGTATTGCAACGGTCCGTGCCATAGTGAAACTTGCACTCCTGTAAAATAATTGGATAGTGCAACTTGTATTCAGCCAACCAGAAAAGCAAGTAAAAGCAATTCAGGCCTTCTGGAAAGTCAGGATAATAGTCAGGATAGTGTCCTGCAAAGATATATTATTTTGAAGTTAAATATATATTAAGCAAATTAACTGTATTGTGGAGTTTTATAGTTGTGTCTGGCATCACATCACATCACATCACGTACCTTTTAAATTATTAGTCAATCATTTATTTTAAATACATTGTTTTCATCATCTTTTGCCAAATAAACCTGGGTCAATGGAAACCTGCATAGTGATGTCCTCAAAGTGGAACATTTTATTTTAAACATTTCACCATCAGCCAAGAGGTGGCAGTAGTGAAAACCACAAATAATATAATACACCAACTTCATAAACACAAAACAGCAGCACTGAATACATATATATTGGCACACAAACCTTTTCCAAACTGTTAATGACAGCAAGTTGGGCAGGTTTCTTCAGGGCTTTGAATTTGAATACCGTTTCTGAGAGGACGCAGTGAAAAGTAATAGAGTATTAGCAAAAAACATCAAAATACACAGAATCCAGGAGTTAAAAAATACATGAAGTATGACATACAGGGATTTGAGTGAGTAGCTACCTTGGAGCAGTCTTTTAAGTTTGAAGCAGTCCACATTGATGTACTGCATGAGCTCTATATCATGGACATCCACAGTGTCTTCTGAACAGACTGTCAGCTCCTGCAACCTGGGGGAGAACACAATGGATAAGGAATTTTAAACACTGCCAGGGAACAAGTTTGTCCTGTCAAACATGATATCCTGAGATTTTATTCTACCACAGCTTCTCATTAGAAAGGAGGGAAAGAAGAAGGCGTGGACAATAGGGAAAAGAGGACAGCCTTGTAGAGCCTGGCTTTTTGACATCCCATCTTCCTTCAAGACAGAACACTGACATGTGGATCAATGATGTGAAACGTTCAGAATGTTGCAGATAGAAACGTTGCCCCTGACGAATGATGTGGCGGTCTGTCTCAATTCTTCCAACTTACAGTGCATTTGGAAAGTATTCAGACCCCTTAAAGTTTTCTACAGCCTTATTCTAAAATTGATAAAATTTTCCCGTCCCCCCCGAATCAATATACACACTATGCCGCACAATGGCAAAGCAAAAACTGTTTTTTAGAAATGTCTCACATTTACATAAGTATTCAGACCCTTTACTCAGTACTTTGTTGAAGCACCTTTGGCTGTGATTACAGCCTTAGTCTTCTTGGGTATGACACAACAAGCTCGGCACACTTGTATTTGGAGAGTTTCTCCCATTCTTCCCTGCAGATCCTCTCAAACTCTGTCAGGTTGGATGGGGAGCGTCGCTGCACAGCTGTTTTCAGGTCACTCTGGAGATGTTCGATCGGGTTCAAGTCCGTGCTTTGGCTAGGCCCCTCAAGGACATTCAGAGACTTGTATTGAAGCCACTCCTGCGCTGTCTTGACTGTGTGCTAATGGTCGTTGTCCTGTTGGAAGGTGAACCATCGCCCAAGTCTGAGGTCCTGATCAGATTTTCATCAAGGACCTCTGTACTTTGCTCCGTTCATCTTTCCCTCGATCCTGACTAGTCTCCCAGTCCCTGCCACTGAAAAACATCCCCACAGAATGATGCTGCCTCCACTCTTCACCGTAGGGATGGTGCCAGTTTTCCTCCAGATGTGACGATTGGCGTTCAGGCCAAATAGGTCAATCATGGTTTCATCAGACCAGAGAATCTTGTTTCTCATGATCAGAGTCCTTTAGGTGCCTTTTGGCAAACTCCAAGCAGGCTGTCATGTGCCTTCTCCACATATGAACTCCAGAGCTCTGTCCGAGTGAACATCGGGTTCTTGGTCACCTCCCTGACCAAGGCCCTACTCCCTTGATTGCTCAGTTTGGCCGGGCTGCCAGATATAGTTAGAGTCTTAGTGGTTCCAAACTTCTTCCATTTAAGAATGATGGAGGCCACTGTGTTCTTGGGGACATTCAATGCTGCAGACATTTGTTGGTACCCTTCGCCAGATCTGTGTCTCGAAACAATCCTGTCTCGGAGCTCGACAGACAACTCCTTCGACCTCACAGCTTGGTTTTTGTTCTGACATGCACTGTCAACTGTGGGACCTTATATAGACAGGTGTGTGCCTTTCCAAATCATGTCCAATCAATTGAATTTACACAGCAGAACTCCAATCAAGTTGTAGAAACATCTCAAGGATGATTAATGGAAACAGGATGCACTGGAGCTCAATTTCAAGTCTCATAGTAAAGGGGCTGAATACTTCCGTAAATAAGGCATTTGGTTTTTTTTGCAAAACATTTTAAAAACCTGCTTTCGCTTTGTCATTTTGGGCTCTTGTGTGTAGATTGATGAGAATAAGGCTGTAAATTAACAATGTGGAAAAGTCAAGGGGTCTGAATACTTAGCAAATGCACTGTATGTTGTGTGGAAAGACATTTCATTTGTAAGTACTGAAATTATAAGTTGTCATGGTAAACTTGTTGCTCATGACAGGCTGCAAATATTAACCACATTTCATGACAATAACTCAAAAGTGATAGGAAATATGCTTGTTCAAAGTTTGGAATTTCAGTTGATTACTATAGCACCCCACTTGGGCCAATCAGTATAATTTTATAAATGTCAGATCTCTATAGCTGGATGTATCATTCATCGTAGTGACGAACGTACGGAGACAGATCCACAGTGCCCTCCCCAATTTCATCATGAGGGAAAGTGAACCTAATAGAACAATAAAACAGGGAATCCTGATCGCACTCTTTACTTTCTATAACGTTGCACCATCCTGAACATCCTGGGTGGGGAGGGAGGGATTTCGTTCATGACTGGGCTAACAGTTCAGTCACGGTGACCTTGTCCATGACTGGCTGCTAAACGGAATTGCTTAGGTACACAAACAAGTTAACTTCTCATATGACATGAGCAGGAATGGGGGCACAAACAGTCTCTTCATCATGACTTCTGAGGGCATAAAATAATTTGTAATACTACACTTCTGGGAAAATCAGGTCTAGTGGAACTTTTTAAAAGACAATTGCATTTTTTGACAAAAGACAATAAACGTAGATCAATTGCCATGGACCTTGGAAGAACAACCGGGTGGGCAGGCTATTGTTCCAGCCCTGTACTAACACACCTGTTCAACTGCTCATCAACAGTGACATTGACACAGAATTAGCCAACACACTCTGTAGCTCCTCAGGATCAGGCATTACCTGGTGGAGATGCGACTGAAGACGGCGTTGAAGTTGTTGCAGCTGAGGGAGAAGAGGACCCCTGAGGCGGAGGCACGGAGTTCTGCAGCGTGCTGGTGGCCCTCGCGGTACGTGTGGATGAAGTGACAGATCTCAGGCAGCAGCTGCTTCACCAGCATGGTCTCATCCAGGCGTAGGCAGTCCTTGGATTGCTGGGGAGACAGTGGGAAGAGGAAGACATAGAAAAAGAGAAGGAAAACCATGAGAGGAAAGTATGTGTGCAAGCTGGATTCTTTAGGTCATCTGAGAAAACAAGGAGTGCTTTTCAGGTTATCAGTGGCAACTTCTCACATACAGTCGTGGCCAAAAGTTTTGAGAATGACAGAAATAATCATTTCCACAGGTGTTACTATGGAATACTGAAGCATAATTACAAGCATTTCATAAGTGTCAAAGGATTTTATTGACAATTACATGAAGTTGATGCATAGAGTCAATATTTGCAGTGTTGACCCTTCTTTTTCAATACCTCTGCAATCCACCCTGTCATGCTGTCAATTAACTTCTGGGCCACATCCTGACTGATGGCAGCCCATTCTTGCATAATCAATGCTTGGAGTTTGTCAAAATTTGTGGGTTTTTGTTTGTCCACCCACCTCTTCAGGATTGACCACAAGTTCTCAATGGGATTAAGGTCTTGGGAGTTTCCTGGCCATGGTAATGTAATGGACCCAAAATATCGATGTTGTTCCCCAAGCCCCTTAGTTATCACTTTTGCCTTATGGCAAGGTGCTCCATCATGCTGGAAAAGGCATTGCTCGTCACCAAACTATTCCTGAATGGTTGGGAGAAGTTGCTCTCGCAGGATGTGTTGGTACCATTCTTTATTCATGGTGGTTTTAAGCAAAATTGTGAGTGAGCCCACTCCCTTGGCTGAGAAGCAACCCACACATGAATGGTCTCAGGATGCTTTACTGTTGGCATGACACAGGACCGATGGTAGCGCTCACCTTGTCTTCTCCGGACAAGCTTTTTCAAGGTGCCCCAAAAAAATCGGAAAGGGGATTCATCAGAGAAAATGACTTTACCCCAGTCCTCAGCAGTCCAGTCCCTGTACCCTTTGCAGAATATCAGTCTGTCCCTGATATTTGTCCTGGAGAGAAGTGGCTTCTTTGCTGCCCTTCTTGACACCAGGTCATTCTCCAAAAGTCTTCGCCTCACTGCACTCACACCTGCCTGCTGCCATTCCTGAGCAAGCTCTGTACTGGTGGTGCCCTGATCCCGCAGCTGAATCAACGTTAGGAGACAGTCCTGACGCTTGCTGGACTTTCTTGGGCGCCCTGAAGCCTTCTTCACAACAATTGAACCACTCTCCTTGAAGTTCCTGATGATCCGATAAATGGTTTATTTAGGTGCAATCTTACTGCCAGCAATATCCTTGCCTGTGAAGCCCTCTTTATGCAAAGCAATGATGACGGCACGTGTTTGCTTGCAGGTAACCATGGTTGACAGAGGAAGAACAATGATTCCAAGCACCACCCTCCTTTTGAAGCTTCCTGTCTGTTATTCAAACTCAATCAGCATGACAGAGTGATCTCCAGCCTTGTCCTCGTCAACACTCATACCTGTGTTAACAAGAGAATCACTGACATGATGTCAGCTGGTACTTTTATGGCAGGGCTGAAATGCAGTGGACATGTTGTTTGGGGATTTAGTTCATTTGCATGGCAAAGAGGGACTTTGCAATCAATTGCAAATGCATCTGATCACTCTTCATAACATTCCGGAGTATATGCAAATTGCCATCATACAAATTGAGGCAGCAGACTTTGTGAAAATGTATATGTGTATCATTCTCAAAACGCTTGGCCACTACTGTACTTTGGATTTATCCAGCTGGATATGCAATACATGTGTGGGTTAAAGTGCCTCTCTTTGGGGCGAAAGCACAGCATGTCCCACCTGGGATTCACCAGCGCTCCCATTGGCTCATTTCCAAAACTCGTTGGGTCAAATTGGCAGCCTCATACCAGGACAGATTGCATACAACTGCATTCAAAACCTGTTGCTCACCCTTATGTAGGAAATAGTCGAACACAAAACAACACAACTACTATACTTAAATTTTAAAATGTAAGATGTCAAATTCAAAACGAGAGTTCCATAGCATCCATGAGGGGAGCAGTTGGCTTCTATCTGACAACATGCACTAATGAAAAACCTGTACAGGAAACTTCCAGGAATCCCATTGGAGGCAGTGAAAGCACTAACAAAAGTCAAGGAAACACCTGCAAATGTAATCTTCTGCTGCACAGTTGCAGAACAGAGCAGAGGTGAAGAGAAAGCACGACTGAAGGAAGGGGTTTAAGTGTATTAACAGAGGTCTGTCTGGAAAAAACAGAGAGACAGAACAGAGATCCAGCCAACCAAAGTAATGCTGACGTTGTGTTGGAAGACCCATAACATTTTAGAATATTGGTGCAATAAGAGCCAATATATTGAGGTCAGTGCTCTTGACTGATAATATTCAATAACAGAAAACTGAGTTGGGAGGACTAAAAACTAAAATGGAGAACGGTTTATACACAAGCACACACAAACAACTGTAGTGGGATAAGTTAGAAGACCAACTAAAGGTAATGTACGGTGGGATACAGTGGATGCAGACTGTATGGGGGTTTCCTCACCGATGCTAGGCACTTCTCCAGTGTGTCCAGGATAATTAGCTGGGAGAGGTAGAGGTTCTTCTCAGCAGCTTCCCCAAATATACGCTGGAGAGAGGAGAGGTTACAGACACAGATGACACAGTGATTCAGCAAACAACACTTCCAGCCCTTTGTGTGCATCCTACACTTGGTTGAATTGGAGTTTTCACACAATACACATGCCTACTAGAAGGTAGGGTTTAGCGGTCGACCGATTATGATTTTTCAACGCCTATACCGATTATTGGAGGACCAAGAAAAGCCCATACCGATTTTTTTATATATTTTTTTAATCGGTCAATTCTTACACACACACATACATTTATATATATATATATATATAAACCTTGACTGATTTTTTTTTACAGATTTAAAAAAAAAAATCTTATACAGTGGGGAGAACAAGTATTTGATACACTGCTGATTTTGCAGGTTATCCTACTTACAAAGCATGTAGAGGTCTGTAATTGTTTATCATAGGTACACCAACTGTGCGAAACGGAGTCTAAAACAAAAATCCAGAAAATCACTTTGTATGATTTTTAAGTAATTAATTTGCATTTTATTGCATGACATAAGTATTTGATACATCAGAAAAGCAGAACTTAATATTTGGTACAGAAACCTTTGTTTGCAATTACAGAGATCATACGTTTCCTGTAGTTCTTGACCAGGTTTGCGCACACTGCAGCAGGGATTTTGGCCCACTCCTCCATACAGACCTTTTCCAGATCCTTCCGGTTTCTGGGCTGTCGCTGGGCAATACGGAATTTCAGCTCCCTCCAAAGATTTTCTATTGGGTTCAGGTCTGGAGACTGGCTAGGCCACTCCAGGACCTTAAGATGCTTCTTACGGAGCCACTCCTTAGTTGCCCTGGCTGTGTGTTTCAGGTCGTTGTCATGCTGGAAGACCCAGCCACGACCCATCTTCAATGCTCTTACTGAGGGAAGGAGGTTGTTGGCCAAGATCTCGCGATACATGGCCCCATCCATCCTCCCCTCAATACGGTGCAGTCATCCTGTCCCCTTTGCAGAAAAGCATACCCAAAGAATGATATTTCCACCTCCATGCTTCACGGTTGGGATGGTGTTATTGGGGATGTACTCATCCTTTTTCCTCCAAATACGGCGAGTGGAGTTTAGACCAAAAAGCTCTATTTTTGTCTCATCAGACCACATGACCTTCTCCCATTCCTCCTCTGGATCATCCAGATGGTCAATGGCAAACTTCAGACGGGCCTGGACATGCGCTGGCTTGAGCAGCGGGACCTTGCGTGCGCTGCATGATTTTAATCCATGACGGCGTAGTGTTTTACTCATGGTTTTCTTTGAGACTGTGGTCCCAGCTCTCTTCAGGTCATTGACCAGGTCCTGCCGTGTAGTTCTGGGCTGATCCCTCACCTTCCTCATGATCATTGATGCCCCACGAGGTGAGATCTTGCATGGAGCCCCACACCGAGGGTAATTGACCATCATCTTGAACTTCTTGCATTTTCTAATAATTGCGCCAACAGTTGTTGCCTTCTCACCAAGCTGCTTGCCTATTGTCCTGTAGCCCATCCCAGCCTTGTGCAGGTCTACAATTCTATCTCTGATGTCCTTACACAGCTCTCTGATCTTGGCCATTGTGGAGAGGTTGGAGTCTGTTTGGTTGAGTGTGTGGACAGGTGTCTTTTATACAGGTAACGAGTTCAAACAGGTGCAGTTAATACAGGTAATGAGTGGAGAACAGGAGGGCTTCTTAAAGAAAAACTAACAGGTCTGTGAGAGCCAGAATTCTTACTGGATGGTAGGTGATCAAATACTTATGTCATGCAATAAAATGCAAATAAATTACTACTTAATTAATTATGAATTAATTCATACAATGTGATTTTCTGGATTTTTGTTTTAGATTCCGTCTCTCGCAGTTGAAGTGTACCTATGATAAAAATTACAGACCTCTACATGCTTTGTAAGTAGGAAACCCTGCAAAATCGGCACTGTATCAAATACTTGTTCTCCCCACTGTATATATATATTTGTAATAATGACAATGCTGAATTAACCCTTATTTTAACTTAATATAACACATCAATAAAATCAATTTATTCTCAAATAAATTAAACATGTTCAATTTGGTTTAAATAATGCAAAAACAAAGTGTTGGAGAAGAAAGTAAAAGTGCAATATGTGCCATGTAAGAAAGCTAACGTATAAGTTCCTTGCTCAGAACATGAGAACATATGAAAGCTGGTGGTTCCTTTTAACATGAGTCTTCAATATTCCCAGGTAAGAAGTTTTAGGTTGTAGTTATTATAGGACTATTTCTCTCTATACCATTTGTATTTCATATACCTTTGACTATTGGATGTTCTTATAGGCACTATAATATTGCCTGTAACGGTCGTTGGTGGAAGAAGGTGAGGACCAATGTGCAGCGTGGTAAGTGTTCGTCATATATTTATTAAACCGAGAACACAAAAAAAAATAACAAAGGAGGAACGAAACAGTTCTGAAAGGTGACATATACACAACAGAAAATAATCACCCACGAAACACACGTGGGAAAAGGCTACCTAAGTATGATTCTCAATCAGAGACAACTAACGACACCTGCCTCTGAGAACCATACCAGGCCAAACGCAAAACACAACATAGAAAAGGGGACAACCCACCCAACTCACGTCCTGACCATTCTAAAACAAAAGACATAACAAAAGAACTAAGGTCAGAACGTGACATTGCCAGCCTAATCTCAGGAGTTGATAGGCTTGAAGTCATAAACAGCGCTATTGCTTCAAGCAATGCAAAGAGCTTCTGGCAAACGCAGGAAAGTGCAGTTTGCATGAATGCGTATGAGCATGCTGCTGCCTACCACCGCTCAGCCAGACTGCTCTATCAAATCATAGACTTAATTATAATAAACACAGAAATACGAGCCTTGGGTCATTCATATGGTCAAATCACTTTGGGGGAAAAAAAGTATATTCTTTCAGTGAAATACGGAGCTGTTCCGTATTTTATCTAACGGGTGGCATCCCTAAGTCTAAATATTGCTGTCACATTGCACAACCTTCAATGTTATGTCATAATTATGTAAAATACTGGCAAATTATTTAAGGTCTTTGTTAGGAAGAAATGGTCTTCATACAGTTCGAAACAAACCAGGCGGCCCAAGCTGTTGCATATACCCTGACTATGCTTGCAATGAACGCAAGAGAAGCGACACAATTTCCCTAGTTAATATTGCCTGCTAACATTAAAATAAATTAACTAAATAAGCAGGTTTTAAAGAATATACTTGTGTATTGATTTTAAGAAAGGCTGTTTTATGGTTAGGTATATTTGTGCAACGATTTTTGAAAATGCGCTTTTGTTAAATCATCACCCGTTTGGCGAAGTAGGCTGTGATTTGATGACAAATTAACAGGCATAGCATTGATTATATGAAACGCAGAACAAGCTAGTTAATTAGTAATATCACCAAGCATGTGTAGTTAACTAGTTAAGATGTATTGTTTTTTTTATAATATAAGTTTAATGCTAGGTAGAACTTACCTTGGCTCCTTGCTGCACTCACATAACAGGTGGTCAGCCAGCCACGCAGTCTCCTCGTGAATTGAAATGTAATCGGCGATTTCAAGTTAAATCGGCCATGCCGATTACTCGGTCGGCCTCTAGTAGGGTTGATGACGTGCAATGTAGTGATGCCCATTACTCATGCTAAAGTCAAATAAACAGCTAAGTGTTAAGTTAAAAGCTCCACTTACCATGTTGTTCACATTTTTTAGTATGTTCGTGAGGCCACTGATGACGAGGGAGAACTTGTACTTAGAGATGTTGATGAGACATTCCTTGTTGTGCTCTGTGCTGACTTTGGTGTGGTTGTTCTGATGTCCTGTTTTAACGGGAAGCTAAGAGAAAGAAAAAAAAATTCTAAAGTCACAAGAGAATCTAGCCACGGGTGAACACGTTAGACAGTGGACCACACAGTGCCTTCGGAAAGTATTCAGACCCCTACATGTTTCCACATTTTGTTACGTTAGTCTTATTCTAAAATGGATTCAATTGTTTATTTCTCAATCTACAGGCTTTTTTAAATATTTGCACATTTATTTTAAAAGTTAAGAACGGAAATTACATTTACATAAGTATCCAGACCTTTTACTCAGTACTTTGTTGAAGCACCTTTGGCAGCAACTACAGCCTCGAGTCTTCTTGGCTATGACGTTAAAAGCTTGGCACACCTGTATTTGGGGAGTTTCTCCCATTCTTCTCTGCAGATCCTCTCAAGCTCTGTCAGGTTGGATGGAGCGCGTCGCTGCACAACTATTTTCAGGTCTCTCTGGAGATGTTTGATCGGGTTCACGTCTGGGCTCTGGCTGGGCCACTCAAGGACATTCAGTAACTTGTCCCGAAGCCACTCCTGCGTTGTCTTGGCTGTGTGCTTAGGGTTGTTGTCCTGTTGGAAGTTGAACATTCACCCCAGTTTGAGGTCCTGAGTGCTCTGGAGCAGGTTTTCATCAGGGATCTCTCTGTACTTCGCACCATTCATCAGTCTCTCGATCCTGACTAGTTTCCCAGTCCCCGAAACATATCCCCACAGCAGGATGCTGCCACCACCATGTTTCACCATAGGGATGGTGCCAGGTTTCCTCCACATTTTTTGGTACCCTTCCCCAGATCTGTGCCTCGACACATTCCTGTCTCGGAGATCTACAGACAATTCCTTCGACCTCATGGCTTGGTTTTTGCTCTGACATGCACTGGCAACTGTGGGACCTTATATAGACAGATGTGTGCCTTTCCAAATCATATCCAATCAATTGAATTTACACAGCTGGACTCCAATCAAGTTGTAGAAACATCTCAAAGATGATCAATGGAAACAGGACGCACCAGAGCTCAATTTCGAGGCTCATAGCAAAGAGTCTGAATACGTATGTAAATAAGGTATTTCTATCGGCCTCCCGAGTAGCGCCTGCGGTCTACGGCACTGTATCGCAGTGCAAGAGGCGTCACTACAGATCCGGATTTGGTCCCCGGCTGGGAGACCTATGAGGCGGTGCACAATTGGCCCAAAGTCGTCCGGGTTAGGGGAGGGTTTGGCCGGCTGGGATGTTCTTGTCCCATCGCGCTCTAACTCCTTGTGGCAGCCGGGCGCCTGCACGCTGGCTTCGGTCACCAGTTGTACGGTGTTTCCTCCGACATCTTCTGGGTTAAGCGAGCAGTGTGTCAAGTAGCAGTGCAGCTTGGCGAGGGTCGTGTTTCAGAGCACGCAAGGCTCTCGACCTTTGCCGAGTCCGCACGGGAGTTGCAACTAAGGGGCAAGACGAACTACCAATTGGATATCACGAAATAGGGGGAGAAAAAAGGGGTTTAAAGTAGGTTGTTTTAATACATTTGCAAAAAATTTAAAAACCGGTTTTCACTTCGTCATTATGGGGTATTGTGTGAAGATTGCGATACAATATTTTTTTTTAATAAGGCGGTAACATAACAAAATGTGGAAAAAGTCAAGGGATCTGAATAATTTCCAAATGCACTATTTGCAGCAGGTTTGAGCAAGACTAATAGAATTACATGAAGCCATGGTTTCACCTTCTTATCCTGTGTTTACACATGTCTACACATCCACACTAGACATATCTACATTTAATATTTTTCACACTAGTGTTATGCCACACCTCTGGTGCTATGAGGACACCTATGACACCTGACGAAGGGCAAGGAACAGACGTCATGCAGTCAGAACAATGAAGCACTGTTGCTATCAAGAACCTTGCCCTGCCACAACTCTGGTGTACACCCACAGCTGTACACCTGCAGGCTACATCTGTGTGAACAAAGACATCACATCCACAGCTGGGCCAGACCTTGTGGGCAGGAGGAGCCCCTTTAAGCTTGCCTAGAGGTGTAGCTGGCTAGTGCGTATGCAGAGCACATCAGGCCTGGAGTGTTAATGAGCCTTAAGCAGCAGACCTATGACTGCTTACTATCGGGATCCACTTTACCTCTGGGGCCTGGGAATTTACGTCCCAAGACAGGGGGTAAGAAAATAATCAGGAGTCTGAACTGGAGTGCACACTGTCCACACGGGACCATCCCTGCTTCAAATCTTTCACATCCAGCTCAACTCCGGTCTGTCCGGGACCACAGACAGTAAGCACTTTGTTTCACAGGCCGGGATTGGAATTTCTGAAAGGTCATGGAGCCATCTCTTCCCGTATGTGCACTTTGGCAGAGCTGATTAACATTGTATACGTACACACCAAAGCACTGTGTTCGGATTACATGATCGGGGTAAACAGGGGAAAGGAGAGAAACATTGGATGAGAGGACAGAGCCATGAGAAGAAATGTAATTAAAGTGAGGCCTATTTTTCATGAAAAGAGAACTGTTATTGTCCCTTGATGGGAAGTTTAGAACATTCACATTAAGAAGAATTATGTATAATTTGTGTAACATAAAACATTTGACTCAATGATCTTCATGCGAATACAAGGGCCTTTCTCTTAGAATACCATCAATTCATTCATGGAAGGGACACCATATAATAAGACAATGTTTGTCTGTCTTACCAATTGTTATCAACAACACAAAATGTATGAATCCATTACACAACAATATTACAATGTACGTGTGTAGAGTGTGTGCTAGCGCCCGTGTGCGTGTCTGTACCTGTATGTGTCTCTTCACATTCCCCGCTGTTCCATAAGGTGCATTTATAGCTGTATTTCTTTTATACGATTCTACTGCTTGCATCAGTTAACTGATGTGGATTAGAGTTCCATGTTGCCATAGCTCTATTTAGTAATTCAGGTGCGACAAAACTACAGCCTATAGGACATGCCTTGTTAACAGTGTTACTATAAATTGTATTAAAGGCATTATTATCTATGTGAGTTTCAGAGATTGTCATCTGTTATTAGCAAATTATTGATTTCATGAACCTTGTTTCTGAAGCTACATATGTTAACGTTGGCTATTTTTAGCACTTTTCAAGGAGGCTTGATTGTTTTCATTGCTTAACCGGCTAGCTTTGCATTAATAAATCAAATCAAATGTATTTATATAGCCCTTCGTACATCAGCTGATATCTCAAAGTGCTGTACAGAAACCCAGCCTAAAACCCCAAACAGCAAGCAATGCAGGTGTAGAAGCACATTCTCATGTTATTTATATTAGTGCAGGGTGAGCTGCACACAGTGGACTTCCTACTAAGGTACACCGCCTCAGTGCTAACAGTATAACTGGTTCATAAACACATACCTACTGCATACAATAGCTGTGGGATCAGCAGAGGCATTCAGGGCAGTAAGAGGGAAATCAATTAGGTTGCTTACATTGGGTCTTCCAACACCCCTGGGATAATGTACATTTGCTGAACCATTATGACATCTTAATGTTAGGGATTAACTGAGCTGTGCTTGAGACAATTATAAGTAATTTTCTCAATGCTGCCATAGAATGCTGTGAAAGGATCCAGGAATCCAAATGATTTGGGTGGATCCCATCCTCCTTATAAAATTAGCTTTGCTTCCAGAAGGTAATCAAAATTGTCCAAAAAATGTTACACCCAGAGCTGCTAGTCTCGTAGTCAGTTTTGGAGGGCTAAAAGTCTGCTGAAACATTCAAAGCCACGATTTAGGGAGGGCAGAGGGACATATATTAAAGGGTGCTTGCTGATCCAATCAATTCTTTAAAAGCTGTTCTGAGCTACCCTTTACAATGTCATTAAATCCCACATTAACTATGAGACTCAATTTCCTGATGCTGGTTTAATATGATAGGGAGCAGCTTATTGATGTCCTGATGCAGGTTTATAATATTTGGGAGCAGCTTATTGATGTCCTGATGCTGGTTTATAATGTTGGGGAGCAGCTTATTGATGTCCTGATGCAGGTTTATAATGTTAGGGAGCAGCTTATTGATGTCCTGATGCTGGTTTATAATGTTAGGGAGCAGCTTATTGATGTCCTGATGCTGGTTTATAATGTTAGGGAGCAGCTTATTGATGTCCTGATGCTGGTTTATAATGTTAGGGAGCAGCTTATTGATGTCCTGATACTGGTTTATAATGTTAGGGAGCAGCTTATTGATGTCCTGATGCTGGTTTATAATGTTAGGGAGCAGCTTATTGTTGTCCTGATGCTGGTTTATAATGTTAGGGAGCAGCTTATTGATGTCCTGATACTGGTTTATAATGTTTGGGAGCAGCTTATTGATGTCCTGATGCTGGTTTATAATGTTAGGGAGCAGCTTATTGTTGTCCTGATGCTGGTTTATAATGTTAGGGAGCAGGATGTCCTGATGCTGGTTTATTGTTGTCCTGATGCTGGTTTATAATGTTAGGGAGCAGCTTATTGATGTCCTGATACTGGTTTATAATGTTAGGGAGCAGCTTATTGATGTCCTGATACTGGTTTATAATGTTAGGGAGCAGCTTATTGATGTCCTGATGCAGGTTTATAATGTTTGGGAGCAGCTTATTGATGTCCTAATACTGGTTTATAATGTTTGGGAGCAGCTTATTGATGTCCTGATGCAGGTTTATAATGTTAGGGAGCAGCTTATTGATGTCCTGATGCAGGTTTATAATGTTTGGGAGCAGCTTATTGATGTCCTAATACTGGTTTATAATGTTTGGGAGCAGCTTATTGATGTCCTGATGCAGGTTTATAATGTTTGGGAGCAGCTTATTGATGTCCTGATACTGGTTTATAATGTTTGGGAGCAGCTTATTGATGTCCTGATGCAGGTTTATAATGTTAGGGAGCAGCTTATTGATGTCCTGATGCTGGTTTATAATGTTAGGGAGCAGCTTATTGATGTCCTGATGCAGGTTTATAATGTTTGGGAGCAGCTTATTGATGTCCTAATACTGGTTTATAATGTTAGGGAGCAGCTTATTGATGTCCTGATACTGGTTTATAATGTTAGGGAGCAGCTTATTGATGTCCTAATACTGGTTTATAATGTTAGGGAGCAGCTTATTGATGTCCTGATACTGGTTTATAATGTTAGGGAGCAGCTTATTGATGTCCTAATACTGGTTTATAATGTTAGGGAGCAGCTTATTGATGTCCTGATGCTGGTTTATAATGTTAGGGAGCAGCTTATTGATGTCCTGATACTGGTTTATAATGTTAGGGAGCAGCTTATTGATGTCCTGATGCAGGTTTATAATGTTAGGGAGCAGCTTATTGATGTCCTAATACTGGTTTATAATGTTAGGGAGCAGCTTATTGATGTCCTGATACTGGTTTATAATGTTTGGGAACAGCTTATTGATGTCCTAATACTGGTTTATAATGTTAGGGAGCAGCTTATTGATGTCCTGATGCTGGTTTATAATGTTTGGGAACAGCTTATTGATGTCCTAATACTGGTTTATAATGTTTGGGAACAGCTTATTGATGTCCTGATACAGGTTTATAATGTTAGGGAGCAGCTTATTGATGTCCTAATACTGGTTTATAATGTTTGGGAGCAGCTTATTGATGTCCTGATGCTGGTTTATAATGTTAGGGAGCAGCTTATTGATGTCCTAATACTGGTTTATAATGTTTGGGAACAGCTTATTGATGTCCTGATGCTGGTTTATAATGTTTGGGAGCAGCTTATTGATGTCCTGATGCAGGTTTATAATGTTTGGGAGCAGCTTATTGATGTCCTGATGCTGGTTTATAATGTTAGGGAGCAGCTTATTGTTGTCCTGATGCTGGTTTATAATGTTAGGGAGCAGCTTATTGATGTCCTAATACTGGTTTATAATGTTTGGGAACAGCTTATTGATGTCCTAATACTGGTTTATAATGTTTGGGAACAGCTTATTGATGTCTTGATGCAGGTTTATAATGTTTGGGAGCAGCTTATTGATGTCCTGATGCTGGTTTATAATGTTAGGGAGCAGCTTATTGTTGTCCTGATGCTGGTTTATAATGTTAGGGAGCAGCTTATTGATATCCTAATACTGGTTTATAATGTTAGGGAGCAGCTTATTGATGTCCTAATACTGGTTTATAATGTTAGGGAGCAGCTTATTGATGTCCTGATGCAGGTTTATAATGTTAGGGAGCAGCTTATTGATGTCCTGATGCAGGTTTATAATGTTTGGGAGCAGCTTATTGATGTCCTGATGCAGGTTTATAATGTTTGGGAGCAGCTTATTGATGTCCTGATGCTGGTTTATAATGTTAGGGAGCAGCTTATTGTTGTCCTGATGCTGGTTTATAATGTTAGGGAGCAGCTTATTGATGTCCTGATGCTGGTTTATAATGTTAGGGAGCAGCTTATTGATGTCCAGTACTCATAGCAAAGTTTTTGCTCCAGGGACTGAGACATTTCTCACCATTGAACATCCCAATACAACGGCCAGAGAAGGGAATGGATAAATCTGCCCATTTCTACCCCTTACACAATTCGTTAAACCTTTCAAAGGCCCACGAGGAGCAGGATAACGTACGCCTTTGGTTACCAGAGATGGGGCACTGCCTGCTGTGGGATGTCTGGACCTGTCAGATCAAGAGAGGAGGAACCAGTGCAGGAAAGCCATTCCTTATGTCAATCTGCTCAGAACATCTCACAGTCCCTCCCTTGATTTGCTTGCTAAGAATATTATTATTTTTTTACCTTTATTTAACCAGGCAAGTCAGTTAAGAACAAATTCTTATTTTCAATGACGGGCTAGGAACAGTGGGTTAACTGCCTGTTCAGGGGCAGAACGACAGATTTGTACCTTGTCAGCTCGGGGGTTTCAACTTGCAACCTTCCGGTTACTAATCCAACGCTCTAACCACTAGGCTACCCTGCAACTTCATTCCTGTAATCCTCACTAGCAAACAATTGCCACAATGGAACTCCAGATTGTCAACATTGTCCAGGACAAGAGCGTAATACACTCAGCTTCTAAAGCACTGGAAATGTTTGTTAGCTATTCCAAGCGAAGTGGGCTACATTGCAACAGAGCTAGCTAGCTGGCTAGCAGAAGGTGTTGACACAAACACCTATGAACAAAATACAGATAAGAAAATGAACAGGCCAAAGCAACAGGTCGGGGCGCAGGAGGTATCAGAGTTCGTGACAGGAAATATGGCAATTCTGGGCTGTGAGGCCAAATACTACTAGGTTGAGGTACTTTTCTCATTAATCTAGTACAGCACATTGGCATCCACCAACCTCTCTGGGGGAGCATTTTGACATGTATAACAACAAAGTCAATTTAGGAATCTGAAGTTGCAAACAACTGTGATTTAGACTTAGTGTTCAATGTTCACAACCCTTTCATTGTTTCCAGACAAAATAAGAAAGGTTCACACAGAAAATCTGATTCTGAGCATGAACTTCCCCTCATAAAGCCAACACATACAATCCTATGACTTACAGCCCCCATCATCAACTGGCGGACAATGTGTGTATTCAGACCCCTCGACTTCCTCCACATTCTGTTACATCAATTTTAGAAGGCTGTAATTGTTTTTTTCCCCATCAATCTACACACAATACCACATAATAAAAAAAGTTACCTTTTGCTAATTTATATATTTATTTTAAAACGGAAATATCACATTGACATAAGTATTCAGACGCTTTCGTCCGTACTTGGTTGAAGCACCTTTGGCAGCAACTACAGCCTTGAGTGTTCTTGGGTATGACGCCACAAGAATAGCACACCTGTATTTAGAGAGTTTCTCCCATTCTTCTCTGCAGATCCTCTCAAGCTCTGTCAGGTTGGATGGGGAGCTTCTCTTCACAGCTATTTTCAGGTCACTCCAGAGATGTTTGATTTGGTTCAAGTCCAGGCTCTGGCTGGGCCACTCAAGGACATTCAGAGACTTGTCCTGAAGCCACTCGTGCATTGTCTTGGCTTGTGCTTAGGGTCATTGTCCTGTTGCAAAGTGCACCAATCTGAGGTCCTGAGCACTCTGGAGCAGGTTTTCATCAAGGATCTCGCTGTACTTTTCTCCATTCATCTTTCACTCAATCCTGACTAGTCTCCCAGTCACTGCCACTGAAAACCATCCCCACAGAATGTTGCTGCCACCACGCTTCACTGTAGGGATGGTACCAGGCTTCCTCCAGACGTGACTCTTTGCATTCAGGCCGAAGAGTTCAATCTTGGTTTCATCAGACCAGAGTATCTTGTTTCTCACGGTCAGAGTCTTTAGGTGGCTTTTGCAAACTCCAAGCGGGTTGTCATGTACCTTTTACTGAGGAGTGGCTTCCGTCTGGCCACTCCACCATAAAGGCCTGATTGGTGGAGTGCTGCAGAGAGGGTTGTCCTTCTGGAAAGTTCTCCCATCTCCACAGAGGAACTCTGGAGCTCTGTCAGAGTGACCATCGGGTTCTTGGTCACCTACCTGACCAAGGCCCTTCTCCGCCAATTTCTCAGTTGGCGGGGCAGCCAAATATAGGAATTGTCTTGGTGCTTCCAAACTTCTTCCATTTAAGAATGATGGAGGCCACTGTGTTCTTTGAGACCCTCAATGCTGCAGACATTGTTTGTACCCTTCCCCCATATCTGTGCCTCGACACAATCCTGTCTCGGAACTCTACGGACAATTCCTTCGACCTCAAGGCTTGGTTTTTGCTCTGACATGCACTGTCAACTGTGGGACTATATATATATATATATATATATATATATAATTATGGGATATTGTGTGTAGACTGCCAAGGAAAATGTTTTATTGATTCAATTTTATGATGAGGCTGCACTGTATATTTATTGTATTTTTTTACTTGGTCAGGCTTCAACCCCTGATATCATATAAACACGCAAGACATGGAAGAATGCATAGAATTCCAGGAAATTAGCTTTAAAAAACAGCAGCAAACATCTCTGCCCCGTGCAAAATGTGTAGAATTGTGGGAAATTGACTTTGAAACTGAAACATTCTCTCAACACCAACAAGAGGGGTGTGAACAGTTTGGGGTTGCAAGGTGGGGATTTGTTACTACGCCAATAAATTATATTATCCATCTGGACCTTTGACACCTTGGAAATGTGTGTGACCCGACCTTCTCAAATAGTACTCGAGTACCCCTGACTTAGAGGCGTCTAAATAGTCTTAACACAAGGTGGTTTTAATCCCTTATTATATTTTCATCAAACTGTAATAAGCCGAGCAGAGCCGCTAAATCTGGGTACAATACCCCTCTGTAGCCTCTGAAACCAGAGGCCCAGAACCTACCCAAACTGAACACAAAGTGCTGATATTCCCTTTCAAAAAGGCAAATAAAAGGGAGGTATGAGAGAGAGTCTTATACCTGAAGTTGTACTGGAGTTGAGGGCAGTTGACAGTGCGCGATGGCACTTAAAGCAAGTTTAGGCTAAATCCAAACCATTGCATAGTGCAAACTCTGGTAGCCCTAAACTAGGCCTAACCCTTTTCAAGTATATTTGTAGAACAGCTTTCACTCAAATGAGTCTTAAGTGAAGAATTTCTGGCAGCATTGCTTGCACTGCAGCATGGTTGCAAGAACCATCCCAACAGAACCATCTGTTTCAGTCCCTTTGGCAGGGGTCTTTGATGACCAAAACAGACAAAGCCCAGTTTCCAATGGATGAAATTGGAAACCAGAGCTGCTCTACAGACATACCAGCTCTCAAGCAACATAAAATACTCCAGCTGACTTGTTGGAAAGTTTACAACCTTACAATATGATACATGGTGACTGATAATGACTCCTGATGAGAAACAGTTAGGGACAACAGACAGTGTAAAAAATGATTGATGGACTGGCTAGACTACCTGACCCAATGACTCACACAGCTTAAATCTCAAGTTCATTAGAGGAATCTTTGGCACCCTTAAAGGGATAGTCTATCAATTCTGGACAATAGCATATGCTGTATATTGAAAGTTACATATACCACATGACCAAATGTATGTAGAAACCTGCTTGTCACACATTTCATTTCAAAATCATGGGCATTAATAGGGAGTTGGTCCCCCCAATTCGGCTACAACAGCCTCCACTCTTCTGGGAAGGATTTCCACTAGATGTTCTCACATTGCTGCTGGGACTTGCTTCCATCCAGCCACAAGAGCATTAGTGAGGTCGGGCACTGATGTTGGGCGATTTGGCCTGGCTCGCAGTCGGCGTTCCAATTCATCCCAAAGGTGTTTGATGGGGTTGAGTTAACGGCGCTGTGCAGGCAAATCAAGTTCTTCCACACCGATCTCGACAAAGCATTTCTGTATGGACCTCACTTTGTGCTCAGGGGCATTGTCATGATGAAACAGGAAAGGGCCTTCCCCAAATTGTTGCCACAAAGTTGGAACGACAGAATCATCTAGAATGTATGCTGTAGCGTTAAGATTTCCCTTCAGTGGAACTAAGGGGCCTAGACCAAACAATGAAACAGCCCCAGACCATTATTCCTCCTCCACCAAACTTTACAGTTGGCACTATGCATTCGGCATTCTCCTGGCATCTGCCAAACACAGATTTGTCCGTCAAACTGCCAAATGGTGAAGCATTTTTCATCACTCCAGAGAACACGTTTCCATGGCTCCAGAGTCCAATGGCGGCGAGCTTTACACCCCACCAGCCGACGCTTTGCATTGTGATCTTAGGCTTGTGAGCGGCTGCTCGGCCATGGAAACCTATTTCATGAAGCTCCCAACTAACAGTTCCTGTGCTGACAATTCTTCCAGAGGCAGTTTGGAACATGGTAATGAGTGTTGCAACCGAGGACAGACAATTTCTTGGCACAACACGTTTCAGCGATCCCGTTGTCTGAGCTTGTGTGGCCTACCATTTCACGGCTGAGCCATTGTTGTTCCTAGACATCTCCACTAAACAATAGCAGCACTTACAGTTGACCGGGGCAGCTCTAGCAGGGCAGAAATTTTACAAACTGACTTGTTGTAAAGATGGCATCCTATGACGGTGCACGTTGAGCATCACTGAGCTCTTGAGCAAGGCCATTCTATTGCCAATGTTTGTCTATGGAGATTGCATGGCTGTGTGCTCGATTCTATACACCTGTCAGCAACGGGTATGGCTAATTTGAAAGGGGTGGCCACATTCTTTTGTATATATAGTCTAGCTTGAAAACCTGATTGCTGACAAGCAAAACATTTTGGGACTATGTCAACAATGGACTAATGAAACAAATACCAAAAGATAGTTTTAGGGTGGACTGTTCCTTTATTTGCCAGAATCTAGCAATATCTACTAAAAACAATCAAAGTTGCTTAACTTGTCAATGTCACCAACAATCTGTGGTTGTTGGGCGAGCCTTGTAGACTGCTGCTGTGGTGACCACAAGCACATAAGCACACAAATCTGTGTTTGATTAAGAAACTCACAGTACTAATATATTACTTTAAGGATGTAGTAATTATAGAAGTAGGTATTATACAAAAACGTATGTCTGCCAATTAGTACAGATCCATAATGCTTTTTTATCTCAGTATTGAGGCCTTTACCTCAGAGCAGAAACATGGCCAGGTTGCAAACCCACATTCGGTAACATGACTATTGGCTGACAGCATGCAAGGAGCGTGCTTTCTTCGGGTTTTTTTTCACTGCATGTGACATAACAGGGAGGGAGGCATATGTCCATTCAGTTGACTCAAACCTAATAAAACGAGTAACAATGTGCAAGGTAATAAGCTAGAGTACTTAATTTTAATCATTTTATTTTAGTCAGTGCATGTCACACCTCATTTGTTTACAATTAGCTAACTTTATGAGAAGCTAGCTGGTAGTGATATATTTTCCCCAAATTGTCTGGCAGAATTAGTCAATATTAGCCGTTGTGTGTTATTAGCCGTCTATTAACAGTCCTAGCTATACCAACACCCAAAATCTATGTAACATGAAAATGCATGTTTAGTTGGCTAGCTAGCTAGTTACATGGGTAGCTAACTAGTTAGCTTGCTAACTGAAAGTAACTTGCACGTTTGTTACACAATCTAAACCACAGATAAAAAGTGTCGTAACGTTTATTAACGTTACTTTGTCTATATACTAGTACCAACCTACCTACTGTACACAACCAGAAAGCATGATAGCATAAACTTTGCGATTGCAGAAATAAGTTAGCTACAGACACAAGCCATCTACAAAAGATTAACTGGTTGCAGCTTACTAACGTTCCTCTCCCACTTCCAACTCATAAACACCTTATTACCTGCTCGTCGAATCTATTTATCACGGCCTGAACCCATTCCACTGGTTTATGTGCCGCCATGGCCGAGCGGATGGAGACCGCTAATGAGTGCTTGCAATTCCCAATACGAATGTGGACGTTCGTGGCGATGTTAAGCCCGAAATAAATCCCCAAACCGCTGTCTAAAAAAGACAGTACGGGTTGGTTATTTTTCCCTTTGAGCAAGCTTTACCATGCCGCCATGACACACAACCGGAAGTCTTCCCAGTGAAACCGATAGGGACAGGAGACAGCTGAGCAAAGATGCGCGTGCGTCGCTTGTTGATGTGGAAGGTCGGCGAGAATAGGATTCACACAAACATTGGCAAGGCAATATAATGTAACGTTGTAACATATAACTAACTAGCTATCTTGATTTGCTACCATGTGGATGGAACGTGTATGCTACCATATGTTACTTAAAATATTTAACAATATTATAAAATTACATCCAGGAGTTCTTGTTTGAATTCTTGTTTGAATTCTTCTCACAACACAAGCCACTCAGATGAGCCAGTAACATGCTGCAGGTGCATTTGGCATTTGAAAAAACTATAGCTGTGCAGTGCTACATAATGAGGAATGAATCTGTATCATAAAAGTGTGTTGCAATATTCAGTCTTTTTTTGCTTCAAATACACACACACATGCTAGGGACAAATGTGTAGGCTACTTGTCCAGAAAGGTTTGTGCTGTGGAAGTGGATCTGCAGCAAAAATATACCTTTACTACCATCTACAGGTCAAAGGTCACACTACCATACAGAAAATGTAAATGCAGGCTATCCACAGAAGACTGAAATTTGAGTGTTTCTCTTGAGAAGTTTAACCAGTTCATTCTCTTCTCACTGAGTGTCCAGCATCATTATTTTATTTGTTGTAAATTAAGTGTGGTTTATTTTACAGGACATTTATTTTACAGTGAATCATTGATATTTGGTTGAATGTTGGTTGTGGGACATATCTGATGTGACAGGCTTAAAAAAAAGATACAAAAAATAAGTTAAAATATATAATAATAATACATTTTTAAAAAATACAATTAAAATAAAAGATTAAGAAAAATAATACAAGTTTCTTATATATATATATACACACACACACATCCATACATACACACAGATACACATACGTACACATATACAGTGGGGCAAAAAAGTATTTAGTCAGCCACCAATTGTGCAAGTTCTCCCACTTAAAAAGATGAGAGAGGCCTGTAATTTTCATCATAGGTACACTTCAACTATGACAGACAAAATGAGAAAACAAATTCCAGAAAATCACATTGTAGGATTTTTAATTTATTTATTTGCCAATTATGGTGGAAAATAAGTATTTGGTCAATAACAAAAGTTTATCTCAATACTTTGTTATATAGGTCCTTCTGTAGCTCAGTTGGTAGAGCATGGCGCTTGTAACGCCAGGGTAGTGGGTTCGATTCCCGGGACCACCCATACGTAGAATGTATGCACACATGACTGTAAGTTGCTTTGGTTAAAAGTGTCTGCTAAATTATTACCCTTTGTTGGCAATGACAGAGGTCAAATGTTTTCACACACTGTTGCTGGTATTTTGGCCCATTCCTCCATGCAGATCTCCTCTAGAGCAGTGATGTTTTGGGGCTGTTGCTGGGCAACACTGAATTTCAATTCCCTCCAAAGATGTTCTGTGGGTTTGAGATCTGGAGACTGGCTAGGCCACTCCAGGACCTTGAAATGCTTCTTACGAAGCCACTCCTTCGTTGCCCGGGCGGTGTGTTTAGGATCATTGTCGTGCTGAAAGACCCAGCCACATTTCATCTTCAATGCCCTTGCTGATGGAAGGAGGTTTTCACTCAAAATCTCACGATACACGGCCCCATTCATTCTTTCCTTTACATGGATCAGTCGTCCTGGTCCCTATGCAGAAAAACAGCCCCAAAGCATGATGTTTCAACCCCCATGCTTCACAGTAGGTATGGTGTTCTTTGGATGCAACTCAGCATTCTTTGTCCTCCAAACACAACGAGTTGAGTTTTTACCAAAAAGTTATATTTTGGTTTCTTCTGACCATATGACATTCTCCCAATCTTCTTCTGGATCATCCAAATGCTCTCTAGCAAACGTCAGATGGGCCTGGACATGTACTGGCTTAAGCAGGGGAACACGTCTGGCACTGCAGGATTTGAGTCCCTGGCGGCGTAGTGTGTTACTGATGGTAGGCTTTGTTACTTTGGTCCCAGCTCTCTGCAGGTCATTCACTAGGTCCCCCCGTGTGGTTCTGGGATTTCTGCTCACCGTTCCTGTGATCATTTTGACCCCACAGGGTGAGATCTTGCGTGGAGCCCCAGATCGAGGGAGATTATCAGTGGTCTTTTATTCCTTCCATTTCCTAATAATGGCTCCCACAGTTGATTTCTTCAAACCAAGCAAATCAAAAATCAAATCAAATCAAATTTTATTTGTCACATACACATGGTTAGCAGATGTTAAATGCGAGTGTAGCGAAATGCTTGTGCTTCTAGTTCCGACAATGCAGTGATAACCAACAAGTAATCTAACTAACAATTCCAAAACTACTGTCTTATACACAGTGTAAGGGGATAAGGAACATGTACATAAGGATATATGAATGAGTGATGGTACAGAGCAGCATACAGTAGATGGTATCGAGTACAGTATATACATATGAGATGAGTGTGTAGACAAAGTAAACAAAGTGGCATAGTTAAAGTGGCTAGTGATACATGTGTTACATAAGGATGCAGTCGATGATGTAGAGTACAGTATATACATATGCATATGAGATGAATAATGTAGGGTAAGTAACATTATATAAGGTAGCATTGTTTAAAGTGGCTAGTGATATATTTACATAATTCCCATCAATTCCCAAAATTAAAATGGCTGGAGTTGGGTCAGTGTCAATGACAGTGTGTTGGCAGCAGCCACTCACTGTTAGTGGTGGCTGTTTAACAGTCTGATGGCCTTGAGATAGAAGCTGTTTTTCAGTCTCTCGGTCCCAGCTTTGATGCACCTGTACTGACCTCGCCTTCTGGATGATAGCAGGGTGAACAGGCAGTGGTTCGGGTGGTTGATGTCCTTGATGATCTTTATGGCCTTCCTGTAACAACGGGTGGTGTAGGTGTCCTGGAGGGCAGGTAGTTTGCCCCCGGTGATGCGTTGTGCAGTCCTCACTACCCTCTGGAGAGCCTTACGGTTGAGGGCGGAGCAGTTGCCGTACCAGGCGGTGATACAGCCCGCCAGGATGCTCTCGATTGTGCATCTGTAGAAGTTTGTGAGTGCTTTTGAATAGGCGCTGCTGCGCCTTCTTCACGACGCTGTCAGTGTGAGTGGACCAATTCAGTTTGTCTGTGATGTGTATGCCAAGGAACTTAAAACTAGCTACCCTCTCCACTACTGTTCCATCGATGTGGATAGGGGGGTGTTCCCTCTGCTGTTTCCTGAAGTCCACAATCATCTCCTTAGTTTTGTTGACGTTGAGTGTGAGGTTATTTTCCTGACACCACACTCCGAGGGCCCTCACCTCCTCCCTGTAGGCCGTCTCGTCGTTGTTGGTAATCAAGCCTACCACTGTTGTGTCGTCCGCAAACTTGATGATTGAGTTGGAGGCGTGCGTGGCCACGCAGTCGTGGGTGAACAGGGAGTACAGGAGAGGGCTCAGAACGCACCCTTGTGAGGCCCCGTGTTGAGGATCAGCGGGGAGGAGATGTTGTTGCCTACCCTCACCACCTGGGGGCGGCCCGTCAGGAAGTCCAGTACCCAGTTGCACAGGGCGGGGTCGAGACCCAGGGTCTCGAGCTTGATGACGAGCTTGGAGGGTACTATGGTGTTGAATGCCGAGCTGTAGTCGATGAACAGCATTCTCACATAGGTATTCCTCTTGTCCAGGTGGGTTAGGGCAGTGTGCAGTGTGGTTGAGATTGCATCGTCTGTGGACCTATTTGGGCGGTAAGCAAATTGGAGTGGGTCTAGGGTGTCAGGTAGGGTGGAGGTGATATGGTCCTTGACTAGTCTCTCAAAGCACTTCATGATGACGGAAGTGAGTGCTACGGGGCGGTAGTCGTTTAGCTCAGTTACCTTAGCTTTCTTGGGAACAGGAACAATGGTGGCCCTCTTGAAGCATGTGGGAACAGCAGACTGGTATAGGGATTGATTGAATATGTCCGTAAACACACCAGCCAGCTGGTCTGCGCATGCTCTGAGGGCGCGGCTGGGGATGCCGTCTGGGCCTGCAGCCTTGCGAGGGTTAACACGTTTAAATGTCTTACTCACCTCGGCTGCAGTGAAGGAGAGACCGCATGTTTCCGTTGCAGGCCGTGTCAGTGGCACTGTATTGTCCTCAAAGCGGGCAAAAAGTTATTTAGTCTGCCTGGGAGCAAGACATCCTGGTCCGTGACTGGGCTGGATTTCATCTTGTAGTCCGTGATTGACTGTAGACCCTGCCACATGCCTCTTGTGTCTGAGCCGTTGAATTGAGATTCCACTTTGTCTCTGTACTGACGCTTAGCTTGTTTAATAGCCTTGCGGAGGGAATAGCTGCACTGTTTGTATTCAGTCATGTTGCCAGACACCTTGCCCTGATTAAAAGCAGTGGTTCGCGCTTTCAGTTTCACGCGAATGCTGCCATCAATCCACGGTTTCTGGTTAGGGAATGTTTTTATCGTTGCTATGGGAACGACATCTTCGACGCACGTTCTAATGAACTCGCACACCGAATCAGCGTATTCGTCAATATTCCCATCTGACGCAATACGAAACATGTCCCAGTCCACGTGATGGAAGCAGTCTTGGAGTGTAGAGTCAGCTTGGTCTGACCAGCGTTGGACAGACCTCAGCGTGGGAGCCTCTTGTTTTAATTTCTGCCTGTAGGCAGGGATCAGCAAAATGGAGTCGTGGTCAGCTTTTCCGAAAGGGGGCGGGGCAGGGCCTTATATGCGTCGCGGAAGTTAGAGTAACAATGATCCAAGGTTTTACCACCCCTGGTTGCGCAATCGATATGCTGATAAAATTTAGGGAGTCTTGTTTTCAGATTGGCTTTGTTAAAATCCCCAGCTACAATGAATGCAGCCTCCGGATAAATGTTTTCCAGTTTGCAAAGAGTTAAATAAAGTTCGTTCAGAGCCATCGATGTGTCTGCTTGGGGGATATATACGGCTGTGATTATAATCGAAGAGAATTCTCTTGGAAGATAATGCGGTCTACATTTGATTGTGAGGAATTCTAAATCAGGTGAACAGAAGGATTTGAGTTCCTGTATGTTTCCTTCATCACACCATGTCCCGTTAGTCATGAGGCATACGCCCCCGCCACTCTTCTTACCAGAGAGATGTTTGTTTCTGTCCGCGCGATGCGTGGAGAAACCCGTTGGCTGCACCGCCCTGGATAGCGTCTTCCCAGTAAGCCATGTTTCCGTAAAGCAAAGAACGTTACAGTCTCTGATGTCCCTCTGGAATGCCACCCTTGCTCGGATTTCATCAACCTTGTTGTCGAGAGACTGGACATTGGCAAGAAGAATACTGGGAAGTGGTGCGCGATGTGCCCTTTTCGGAGTCTGACCAGAACACCGCCGCGTTTCCCTCTTTTTCGTAGTCGTTTCCTTGGGTCACTGCAAGCGATCCATTCCGTTGTCCTGTTTGTAAGGCAGAACACAGGATCCGCGTCGCGGAAAACATATTCTTGGTCGTACTGATGGTGAGTTGACGCTGATCTTATATTCAGTAGTTCTTCTCGACTGTATGTAATGAAACCTAAGATGACCTGGGGTACTAATGTAGGAAATAACACGTAAAAAAACAAAAAACTGCATAGTTTCCTAGGAACGCGAAGCGAGGCGGCCATCTCAGTCGGCTTACTTAATGCAGATTCAGTCTTCCCAGCCTGGTGCAGGTCTACAATTTTGTTTCTGGTGTCCTTTGACAGCTCTTTGGTCTTGTCCATAGTGGAGTTTGGAGTGTGACTGTTTGAGGTTGTGGACAGGTGTCTTTTATACTGATAACAAGTTAAAACAGGTGCCATTAATACAGGTAACGAGTGGAGGACAGAGGAGCCTCTTAAAGAAGAAGTTACAGGTCTGTGAGAGCCAGAAATCTTGCTTGTTTGTAGGTGACCAAATACTTATTTTCCATCATAATTTGCAAATAAATTCAAAAATATCCTACAATGTGATTTTCTGGGAAAGAAAATTCTAATTTTGTCTGTCATAGTTGAAGTGTACCTATGATGAAAATTACAGGCCTCTCATTTGTTTAAGTGGGAGAACTTGCACAATTGGTGGCTGACTAAATTTATTTTTTGCCCCACTGTACATATATACATTCACACCCATACACACACACATATCCTACATACCTACACGTACTCACAAAAAAAAACATTAAAACACACAAAAACATATAAAACTTGCAGCAGCTATCAAGGTTCTTATTAGCTATTTCTAGCATTCGCTGAGACGACGAACCAATAATTAGTTTTTAGGTTTTACAGCACCTTACATAACATGTGTGTGTAAGGTATACAATATACAATGAAATAGGAGGAAGCTAACTCGAGTTTCTAATCATGTGATCAATTTGGATATAAAAATAGGGTGAAGGTCTAAGCAATGCAGAACATTTCCCTAGTCACCCCGTTCACTCTGTCCAGTTTGAAATATAGTTGAATAGTGGAGACCAGAGTCTATCAAACTTGGGCTGTCTCTTGTGGAGGTCATAAGTGAGCTTTTCAAGACGGAGAAAGTCAACAATCTGGTCAATCCATGGTCCTTCTGTAGCTCAGTTTAGAGCATGGCGCTTGTAACGCCAGGTTAGTGGGTTCGATTCCTGGGACCACCCATACGTAGAATGTATGTAAGTCGTGGATAAAAGCGTCTGCTAAATGGCATATATATAATCCACATTTTAAATGTAGGAGGGGTATTAGAGGCCCACAATAGAATAATACATTTCTTAGCAAAGTATGTAATAGTCATAAGCAAATTTTCTCTGTCAGGATCAAAAGCAAAGTCCTGCTGGGCATTAAGAAGATAAATACACCGGGTCATATCAAACTGTACATCTAGTATTTTCTGTGCAGCAGTATGTATAGATTGTCAGAATCTGGCAATCTCTCTACAGC
The DNA here is from genome assembly GCF_023373465.1 of Oncorhynchus keta. Classification (NCBI taxonomy): domain Eukaryota; kingdom Metazoa; phylum Chordata; class Actinopteri; order Salmoniformes; family Salmonidae; genus Oncorhynchus; species Oncorhynchus keta. The sequence goes on from NC_068421.1 coordinate 21,452,891, forward strand.
TCCAAAATACATGCATATAGGTTCCACTTTCAGAGGTACATCTTTTACAGTTAGGAGACATATCTGTTTTCATTCTATGGAGTCTCAAAGGAGTGTAATAAAATTTGTACAAAAATGTGTAATTAGATTATTTTATTTTTACATTACTAGAGGTTCAGTATACCCTGTTGCAAACCTCCGCCCATAACTCATCACTGATAGTCAGACCAAGGTCCTTTTCCCAAATTATTTTCAAAGGAGTAAAGGAGGAGCCTCCTTTCTCAGAAAGGAGTCTATAGATGTAAGATATTTAGCCTTTAATGGATTGTGCTGTGACAAGAAGGGTTTCAACTTCATTCAACTGAGTTCTAAACCTCCTCTTGGAGGTAAATGAGGAAATGACATGTCTAATTTGAAGATATTTTAAAATAATGGGATCTTGGCACATTGACTTCACTGCAGAGCTCTTGAAAGGATTTCAGTGTCGTGGTTTTCTGATGAAATAGGTCTAAAAAAGGTCCTGATTCATAGAGTATGCCAAAGATTAAAGTTGACATCCCTCAGGGATTTTGGCAAGTCTGGGTTGCCTACTATAGGCGAGTGAGAACATATTTGGGAGGAAATGCCCAGGTATTTCTTACAGTCCCTCCACGCTAGTAGGGTGCTGTACATCACAAAGGTTTTGGCTATGTTGCCCACTTCACTAAAGTTATTAATGAATATAATTGAGCTTAAGGGCAATGAACCACAGGATTGGGCTTCTATCTGAATCCACGTTGACTCCTGTCTGTTTGTGATCTATGTTAGCATGTTGCGGATTTGGGCAGACCAGTAGTACAATTGAAGAGAGGGAAGGGCAAGACCACCCTTAGATTCAGGTTTTCGATAGAGTGGAAAACTTGATCCTAGGTTTTTTATTGCCCCATAAAAATTTGTGGATGCTTTGGTTAGTTGTTTTGAAAAAGGAGACTGGGAGATAGCATGGGAGCATCTGAAATAAGTAGTTCAGTCTAGGGAGGACGTTCATATGGATGACAATAATTCTTCCTACGAAGCTAATTGGGAGGGAGATCCAGGTTTGGAGATCGTTCTTGATTCGATCCAGGAATGGAAGATAATTTTCCCTGAAAAGGCTATTCAGATCTGGTGTTATGAAGATCCCGAGGTATTGAAACCCCTGTGTTTTCCATTGGAAAGGACATAGTGTCTTCATAGAGCTGGTGAGTGTAATATTGAGAGGACAGACAGTGGATTTGTTCAAATTGATCTTATAACCTGAAAACTTGCCATACTGAGCAATTGTGTCTAAAATGAGAGGGGAGGATTTCTCAGGGTTGGATATGTAGAGCAAGACATCATCCGCGTAAAGCGAAATCTTGTGCTGCAGGCCGCCTGCAGAAACACCCATAATACTTGGATTGCTCTTTATCAGCTCTGCCAGAGGCTCCGCCCCCAACAAGTAGAGCAGGGGGGACAGTGAGCACCCTTGTCTTGTGCCCTGTTCCAGAGGGAATCTGTCAGAGTTCAGTCCATTAGTAGTCACCATGGCATTTGGATGAGAGTATAGTGATTTAATCCATTTAATAAAATTTGGGCCCATATTGAACTTTTCTAAGACTGAAAACAGAAAGCTCCACTCCATCCTGTCAAACGCCTTCTCAACATCCAGTGAAGACAGCAGGACAGGCGACTTCTGTGCGTTTACTTGATCAATAATATCAAAAAGACGGTGAATGTTATCAGAAGAGTATCTGTCTCTAATAAATCCAGTTTGGTCCGCTTTTATTATTTTGGGAAGAAGAGTGTTTAGTCTTTTGGCGAGCAATTTCCTAATTATTTTATAGTCGAAATCCAACAAGCTTATGGGCCGGAAGGACGAGCAGGATAGAGGGTCCTTGTCCTTTTTGAGCAACACTGTAATGCGAGCTGTGTGCATTGAGTCTGGGAGAACTCTGTTTTTGCAAAAATCCTCCAGCATCGGCATGAAGATAGGGCTGAGCTGGGGCCAAAAAGCTTTGTAGAACTGTCTGGGGAATCCATCTGGGCCTGGGGACTTATTAGGTGGCATGGAGGTAATTGCCTCCAGGATCTCCTCCGGAGTGAAGGGGGAGTTGAGATCTTCTTTTGTCAGTCTCTGATAGTTTCGGTAGCGAGATTCCCTCTAGGAAAGAGTGGAGTTCTGCCTCTGCCTGTGTTTTCTCTCAGAGGAGTAAAAATCATGAAAAGTTAAATTGATCTTTTTTGGGTCATATGTGACCTCGTCCTCTGCTGTTCGGATAGCCATGATTGTACGCTCTGACTGCTCCTTTTTTAGTTGGTAAGCAAGCAATCTACTGGGCCTATTGCTATACTCATGGTATTTCTGTTTAGTAAAGAAAACTTTTTTTTTATCTCCCGAGTGTAGTCCAAATTCAGTTTAGCTTTGACTGCTTTAAGATGACTCCAGGAGGTGCTGTCTGGGGATTGTTTACGTATTTTTTCACAGCATTCCAGCTCCCTCCCTAGCCTGTGTGCTTCCATTGCTTTTTTCTTAGAGGAAGCATATGCAATTAGATTACCTCTTAGTGTGACTTTAGCAGCGTCCCACATTGTGGCCGGAGAAACAGGAGAATCTTTGTTGTCTTGTGTGTAGTTGTCTATCCATGTAGTTACCAATGTATGGAACGCTACGTTTGATAGCATGGAGGTGTTCAATTTCTAGCTCTTTGACCCCTGGATGTTTTTGCAGAGCTCAAAGCGGAGGTGGACAAAGGCATGATCTGAAAGTGCTATGGGTCCGATTGTACATGTGGCTGAATTTATGAACCTCTTGGGATAAAAATTTAATCTAGAAGGGAGTAGGTGTTATGGACATTAGAGTAGTATGTATAGTCCATAGATGAGCTATTATTCTCTCTCCAGATATCTATCAGTCCCATCTCTTTAGTAAGAGAGTTCAACATCTTTGCAGATCTAGGATTTGTGGTGGGGACTTGAGATGATTTGTCTAGGGTTGGGTTCAGGGTACAATTAAAATCTCCGGCCACCACACCAAAGGAAACATAATGCTCATTGAGCAGGGTTATCATTTTTGACATGAAGGTAGAAGTATCTGTGTTAGGGGCGTATATGTTTAAGATTGGTTGACCATATAGTTTATATAACATATAATTTATCAAAATAAATCTCCCCTCCGGATCAGATATGTTTTTGTCAATTATGAATGGATTTTTTTTATGGATAAGTATGGTTGTGCCTCTACTGTTTGATTTGAAAGATGAGAAATACACCTGTCCCACCAAAGCTCTGCGTAGTTTGGCATGTTCAGCATCACAGAGGTGTGTCTCTTGTAATAGCGCAATGTCTGCTTTTTCCTTTTTTAGAGCACATAGTATCTTTTTCCGTTTTATTGCATGCCCTAGACCAGGGGTGTCAAACTCAAATACCCAGTGGGCCAAAATGTAAAACCTGAACAAAGTCACCGGCCAACATTGAACAAATTAACCTTTTAATATGGACCCAAACAAGTTTTGCTTTAACATTGAATATGGAACAAGCATCGCTTATTACCATACAATATATAATTTAATAGTGGAGACATGCAAAATCGAATTTCAAATGAAAAAACACATCAATGGCATTCATTTATTAAATAAATCAAATTTAAATAAAAATTGTATGCCTCTTTTCTATTTGCAGCCTTCTGATTTAAATACCAAAATCAACTTTTTCCACTGGCTAATAATTTTACAAATAAAATGATAATAAATCAATCAACCATTCAAGCCCATGCCTTGTAGCAAGAAAAAGTGCATAAAGAAAACGTTAATTATTGCACACTGGTCTAATCTGATGTGCCCAAGCCAGATACCTGGCATCTCTTCTTGGATGCTAGTTCATCAATGTCTGGGCTCAAGCTCTGAGCTGAAGAAATCCTCAGTATCGAGAGAAGATGTTCATCAGTCAGACATCTCCTGTGAGTTGTTTTGGTCATCTTCATCGAGGAGAAAAGTTGCTCGCATAGATAAGTGCTGCCGAACATGGAGAGCATCTGAGCAGCTTGGGTGCGGAGCTGAGGCATTGTGTCAGGGATGAACCGTGGAAACTGTGCGGCGCCCACAGCATCATACTTTGACTTCAGCGTGTCGTTGCACTGGAGTTCAATCAGCTCCATTTGGATGTTGGTTGGTGCATTTTCCACATCAACTGCGAAGGGATTACTAAGCAGTTCAAACTTGCATTTCTGGGCATCGAAGTCGGCAAATCGCCGGCTAAACTCAGCGGCGAGAACACTGAGTTTTTCAGCAAACTGTGCGCATGGGAACATGGCGGTAGAGATCTGCGCTTTTATGGATTGGCAGCAGGGAAAATGGCAAGGGTTTCCTTGCAGCATCTGGTTCTCCCACAGGCACAGTTTAGTTTTGAAGGCCCTCACTGCAGCGTACATGTCTGTGATGATGCGCCCCCAACCCCTGAAGCTGCAGGTTCAGCGCATCGAGATGGCTCGAGATGTCACAGAGAAAGGCCAGCTCACACAGGAACTTTTGCTCCCGGAGCTCTGCTGTATCCTTCCCTTTGGTTTCCAGGAATTGACATATTTCCTCACGCAGCTCGAAACATCTGTTCAGTACTTTTCCTCTGCTTAGCCATCTCACCTCTGTGTGATACGGCACGTCTGCGTATTCCGAACCACACTCCTCCAGAAAAGATTTAAACTGGCGGTGATTTAGACCTTTGGCTCTTATAAAGTTAACTACCTGTGTTACTGTGGTCATAACATGTTCCATCTTTAGGGCTTTGGCACACAGTGCTTCCTGATGTATGATGCAGTGGTAAACAGTTAGCTCACCTGCACAGTTCTCTTCCCGCATCTTCTCCCGAACCATGCCCACCAGTCCACTCTTTTTACCGCACATCGCTGGCGCACCATCTGTCGTTAATCCAACAAGTTTATCCCACGGCAGCTTTATTTCAGTTACACATTTGGAAACCTCCTCAAAGATTTCCTTTCCTGTGGTTGTGCCATGCATTGATTTGAATCCTAATAGCTCCTCCGTAACACACAGATTTGAGTCCACTCCACGGATGAAGACTGACAGCTGAGCAGTATCAGATGCGTCGCAGCTCTCATCCACAGCGAGGGAGAACGCAACAAAATCTTTTCCCTTTTCCATCAGCTGGTCATACAGATTGGTGGCAAGATCACATGTGCGATCAGCTACTGTGTTCCTGCTCAGGCTCACGTTTGAAAATGCTTGTTTTTTCTCTGGGCATACGAGGTCACAAACCTTCATCATGCACTTTTTCATGAACTCTCCCTCATTAAAGGGCCGGGCTGATTTTGCGATCTCTGCTGCCACTATATAACTAGCCTTTACAGCAGCCTCGCTTTGTGATGTGGCTTTTTTAAACATATTCTGTTGTGAAACCAAACTTCTTTTCATCTCCTCTACTTTCTGGCTCCTTTGAGTCATGTCCAGGTCCTTGTATTTGTCATGGTGTTTCGTTTCATAGTGTCGTCTAATGTTGTACTCCTTACTTACAGCCACGTTGACTCCACAAACAAGACAAAACAGGTTTGTCTTTTACATATGTAAACAGATATTCTGCCTCCCACTTGTCCAGAAAGCTCCTGTTTTCTGCCTTTCTTTTCGCCATTTTTGGGAAGGGTTAGCTCGCTGACAGTTGTAGCGTCTATGTTGCTATGACTACTGTCACAGAGGAGAGAGCGTTTCTGGGTCCTGTCCTGATTGACGCGCGAAAACAGCAGAGCATTATGGGATTCGTAGTATTAGTGGTGAATGCGCTGTATAATACCGGCGGGCCAGCTCTAGTAGTAATTTGGTATTGTCTCGCGGGCCAAATATAATTACCCAGCAGGCCAAATTTGGCCCGCGGGCCAGAGTTTGACACCCATGCCCTAGACCATGGCAGTTCCATGTCAATAGATTTAAGGTACTAGTCATCGTCATCGAACAGTAATCGAACTTTAGTGCAAGTCATCTCTGGGTAAAAGTGGATAGTAGTTACAGCTGCGTTCACATAAAAGGAAAATAAATGGTGTACATAAAATAATAATCTCTGAACACCCCAGCCGAGTTCCCAAACAACTCGACACATCCCGTTGGATCTATTATTTCTCTGTGAGAGCTTCCCATGTTTGGAATATGCTGCCATCAGACACACAAAACTACGCCACCTATCACACTTTCGCACAAAAACATGGCTAAAGGCCAGTCAGACTTATGAACATAATCCCTACTTCTGTATTGCAGCTTTCCATGTCGTCTGTTGTCTGTAGCTTGTGAGGTGTGGAAACACTTTCTTGCTTTTATGGATTTCGTCTTGTTGCTTTTTGTGCTATGTTGCTCTGTGTGCATGCTATGTCTTGCTTGTCCTATGCTGCGTGTGCTCACTGCTCATTGATTGTCTCTATTGTTATTGTAAAATTAGCCGGCTGGCTAAAACCGGCACTTTTACTGAAACGTTGATTAATGTGCACTGTCCCCGTAAAAATTGAAATAAACTCTAACTCAAACTTTTGTTTTTACACTGCTCCTACTCGCTGTTTATTATCTATGCATAGTCCATTTACAAATTACCTCGATTAAACTGTACCCCCGCGCACTGACTTGGTACCGGTACCCCCTGTATATAGACTCGTTATTCTTATGTACATTTCTTGTGTTACCTTGTGATTGATTAGATTTTTCTAACTTTAGTTTATTTAGTAAATATTTTATTAACTCTATTTCTTGAACTGCATTGTTGGTTACGGGCTTGTAAGTAAGCATTTCACGGTAAGGTCAGGTTATTAAAAACCTGTTTATCACGCCCTGGCCATAGAGAGGCTTTTATTCTCTATTTTGGTTAGGCCAGGGTGTGACTAGGGTGGGCATTCTATGTTTTTCAATGTTTTTGTATTTATTTGTTTTTGGCCGGGTATGGTTCTCAATCAGGGACAGCTGTCTATCGTTGTCTCTGATTGGTGTCGTGGATATGTCCTCTATTTATCAAATCATGGGAGCAAACCACACCCACACGTCAGAGTTAGTTATAAAAGTCCATCTTTAATTATATGAGCTCTTATCACAATCCTATGACTCTCAGATAAATTCAGTGTCTCCCCAGTGAATTTTCTGAGAGTCCCCTTACAATGCAACTGAGTTCCTTTAATAGCAAAGTCACCCATAGTCAGACAGCATAGACATAACTCATCGTTCATCTTTGTCTCCTTTCCCAAAACCCCAGAACCATAAACCAATCCTCCAAATCAACAGGCATATATCAAATTGTTATTTAGATACAACCACTCTAAATACAAACTCCTGGACAAACTCACGGATAGGAGAGTGACCCTACAGGTCAACAAAGATAGAAACAACAATAAGAGGAAGCATAGAATGATTCCAGACACTGCAACCCCTCCTTTCCCCACTGGGAAAGTTAGGGAGTATAAGATATGTTTACACATGATGACACTTTGACCTCTCCCCTCTCATGTGGCCCATGCAACTTAGTCCTAACATAGAACAGATAACTGCCAATGGCCACCACTATAGTACAACAAAATACATTCTTATGAGAATTAACTTACACACATTTGATGAATATTAAACATCTTACAAATGTTACCAACATATTCTGATAATTCCACGACATTGGGAACCATACTTAGGTAGCTCTTCCCACATGGGTTTTGTGGGTAGTTGTTTTCTGTATTGTTAGTTTCCTTACAGAACTGTTTGTTTTCCTCTTTGTTATTTTTTGTTCTAGTGTTCTGATTTTAATAAAATATCATGAACACGTCTCACGCTGCGCTTTGGTCCAGAACATTCACAGGAAGAGGATCGTTACACTGTTGTATTCAGCGCATGTGACAAATTCAATTTGATTTGAGAGGCAGAGCCCATCTGTTTTGAGCCCCACATTTTTAACATTTTCGGGGCTTGCCTTTTTTGCCTGTTATTTTGGCATTAATACGTGTCACATATCCTTTTGCAAACAATGGCAAAAAATGTATATCATTGAGTTAATAAAGCTGCATACAAACATGGTCTCTTTTTTGTTTTCTTGAGTAACGCAACACTTAAATGCAGGTGTTTCAGCCTAGCTCAGGGCTTTCTGTGGTGGTGGGGCAAGCCAGCAGAAAATATGGAGCGTTGTGCCATGATTGGCTCAGTGTTCTGTCACTGATGGGGACACTACTTCACCTCCAAGTCGAAGGGTAGGGCTAGAAAATTCCATCCCCTTGGGTGCTGCCATAGAGTTACATTACAAGTGCCCATCCAAGAAGGCTCAAGGTCATTGGCCACAGATAAAATGAAGTCAAATAACGTTATATGTACTGTAGCATTGATTGGACTGATCATGTCAACATCTGTAACGGCTGTCTTGGGTGGAAGAAGGAGAGGACCAAAGCGCAGCGTGGTTAGTGTTCATCTTTTTAATAAACAACTGAACCTTTAAAAATACAAAACAACAAAGTGACAACCGAAACAGTTCTATCTGGTGCAGACACACAAAGACTGAAAATAAACACCCACAAAACACAGGTGGAAAAAGGCTACCTAAGTATGATTCTCAATCAGAGACAACTAACGACACCGGCCTCTGATTGAGAACCATACTAGGCCGAACACAGAAACCAAACATAGAAAAACAAACATAGACTGCCCACCCCAACTCACGCCCGGACCATATAAACAAAGACAAAACAAAGGAACTAAGGTCAGAACGTGACAGTACCCCCTCTGGCAGCTCCTGGCTGGCTGGCGACTCTGGCGGCTCCTGGCTGGCTGGCGACTCTGGCGGCTCCTGGCTGGCTGGCGACTCTGGCGGCTCCTGGCTGGCTGGCGACTCTGGCGGCTCAGGACAGACGGCAGACTCTGGTGGCTCAGGACAGACGGGAGACTCTGGCGGCTCAGGACAGACGGGAGACTCTGGCGGCTCAGGACAGACGGGAGACTCTGGCGGCTCAGGACAACATCATACTTTCAAAATCTTAGCTAGCAGTCATCACCATGAATCAAGTGGACAATCTACTGGCAAATCCTTTTTAATCATTGTCATATGAAGATAATTAAAGATAACCTGACCTCAATCCCATAGAAAATTTGTGGGCAGAACTGAAAAAGCGTGTGCGAGCAAGGAGGCCTGGCTCAGTTACACCAGCTCTGTCAGGAGGAACAGGCCAAAATTCACTTATTGAGGGAAGCTTGTGGATGGCTACCTGAAACATTTGACCCAAGTTTAACAATTTAAAGGCAATGCTACCAAATACGAATTGAGTGTATGTAAACTTACGACCCACTGGGAATGTGATGAAAGAAATATAAGATGGAATAAATCATTCTCTCTACTATTATTCTGACATTTCACATTCTAAATAAATTGGTGATCCTAACTGACCTAAGACAGGGAATTTTTACAAGGATTAAATGTCATGAGTTTTTAAAAACTGAGTTTAAATGTATTTGGCCAAGGTGTATGTAAACTTCCGATCTCAACTGTATAGCCACAACCTGGGAAAAGACCTCTTTGGAATAACAGAGATACAGTAATGGTTGAGAGTTCTCACTTGGCATTGAAGGAGAGCACCAAGTCCAATTGAGTTGACCTCTTGCAGTATTGCCTCGCTTTTACTGGTTTCAGGTTGTTCTGGTGTTTTCTCTTCTACAGAGCTAGTTTAATCACGTTGCCACGACGTGGCCCTTTTGGGTGTACAGTCGTGGCCACAAGTTTTGAGAATGACACAGATATAAATTTTCACGAAGTTTGCTGCTTCAGTGACTTTAGATATTTTTGTCAGGTGTTACTATGGAATACTGAAGTATAATTACAAGCATTTCATAAGTGTCCAAAGACGTTTATTGACAATTACATGAGTTGATGAAAAGAGTCAATATTTGCAGTGTTGTGTTTTGTTCCCCGAGCCACTTAGTTATCACTTTTGCCTTATGGCAAGGTGCTCCATCATGCTGGAAAAGGCATTGCTCTTCACCAAACTGTTCCTGGATGGTTGGGAGAAGTTGCTCTCGGAGGATGTGTTGGTACCATTCTTAATTCATGGCTGTGAGTGAGCCCACTCCCTTGACTGAGAAGCAACCCCAAACATGAATGTTCTCAGGATGCTTTACTGTTGGCATGACACAGGACTGATGGTAGCGCTCACCTTGTCTTCTCCGGACTAGTTTTTTTTCCGGATGCCCCGAACAATCGGAAAGGGGATTCATCAGAGAAAATGACTTTACCCCAGTCCTCAGCAGTCCAATCCCTGTACCTTTTGCAGAATATCAGTCTGTCCCTGATATTTTTCCTGGAGAGAAGTGGCTTCTTGCTGCCCTTCTTGACATCAGGCCATCCTCCAAAAGTCTTTGCTTCACTGTGCGTGCAGATGCACTCACACCTGCCTGCTGCCATTCCTGAGCAAGCTCTGTACTGGTGGTGCCCCGATCCCGCAGCCGAATCAACTTTAGGAGATGGTCCTGGCTCTTGCTGGACTTTCTTGGACGCCCTGAAGCCTTCTTCACAACAATTAAACCGCACTCCTTGAAGTTCTTGATGATCCAATAAATGGTTGATTTAGGTGCAATCTTACTGGCAGCAATATCCTTGCCTGTGAGGCCCTTTTTGTGCAAAGCAAAGATGATGGCACGTGTTTGCTTGCAGGTAACCATGGTTGACAGAGGAAGAACAATGATTCCAAGCACCACCCTCCTTTTGAAGCTTCCAGTCTGTTATTCAAACTCAATCAGCATGACAGAGTGATCTCCAGCCTTGTCCTCGTCAACACTCACACCTGTGTTAACAAGAGAATCACTGACATGATGTCAGCTGGTCCTTTTGTGGCAGGGCTGAAATGCAGTGGAAATGTTTTTGGGGGATTTAGTTCATTTGCATGGCAAAGAGGGACTTTGCAATCAATTGCAATTAATCTGAACACTCTTCATAACATTCTGGAGTATATGCAAATTTCCATCATACAAACTGAAAATGTATATTTGTGTCATTCTCAAAACTTTTGGCCATGACTGTATATCGTGGCTCCCCCTTCTCTCACTCTCTCTCCCTCCACAGGTTTTACAACGGTCATAAATTCCTTGTAGAAACTCTCAGTTTTGAGGGAGAGAGCCTCAGTATTCTTGTTGCAAATACTCATAATACCCAAAATTGGAGAATTAAAGAATATTTCTGTTTTTGAGAATGTGGGAATGGTCCGTAGACACTTAAGGGGCAGTCATGTCGAGTTTGTTTCATTTGGTGGCCTCCTGAAGGACAGGAGACACACATGAATGTTTCTTTGTTTGAAAACACTTCTCAATTATGGGGTTTGCACCTGAATGTTGGATATAATAAATGATTGAGTATAGGAATACTTTTGAAAATATAAAATGTGATGTTAGCCTTCGAAATGAGAGTATGGGTTTTCAAATAAACTTTTAACTAGTCAGTGACCACACCCCATGAGTACATACATTTACATTGGCGTCATGAAACACCCCATTTTCTACTCTAATATAAAAGCCACTTCCAACTAAATTTACATAAGACCAGAAAATATGGAGCTGTCGCTACATGTTGAAATGGTTGGCAACTCTACCAAAAGTCAAGATAACGCCGGGACAAGGTGACCATGTTGAAATGGCTAAGAAATCTACAAACTAAAGAACAATTATTCAGTCTGCAGCTGTTTAAATACTTTAATCTGGTAAACTCATCCGATCTTAGAACATTTCCGAATGGGACTGAAGTATCCATCATAACAACCTACAACTCCGAGGGACTCTGATCTCTGGTCATAGGCTTTCTGTCGACTGACTATCCAGCAGACGGACCAGCGATCGCAGAGTGGGACAGCCAAAACATACACTCGTAAATATGTCAATTTAAATGTCTTTTCGAATGAGCGGTTGTTCGTGTTCAAAGTATTAGCAATTTATATGAGTGTTGTTATCCTCTCTGAGTTTCCCGCTCTTGAACTGTCCCCGCCCCTTTCCTTTGTCTACTAATCCGTCATATCGGTTTCGCCCACTAGGGACTTTTCTATCATGCCAGTAACCAATGTCTTACCTATTTGTGTGTGTGTTTATGTAATTCTGTGATTGATTATTTAGTAAATAAATAATTAAGTCAATTTGTATATCGCTGATTCATGATTTATGTTAGGGTTTGTGCAGATATCCAAGGGTTTGCAGCGTTCAGTAATGAGACAGATGAGGTAATAAGTGACTGCAATCGACAAGATATGAAAATATCAGAATATTTAATTTGGGAAATAAATACTCTTTAAACATTTTCCTGTGGTGCCCCAACTTCCTAGTTAATTAGAGTTACATGATTAGTTTAATCACGTAATTAAATTACACAGAGTATTGATTTGATAATATACATTCTTCACATTTAATGGTAGTCAATGCTAAGACAACATCCATCAGATTAAGAAGATGAACTGCGTTTTGATATACACTACCGGTCAAAAGTTTTAGAACACCTACTCATTCAAGTGTTTTTCTTTATTTTTTACTATTTTCTACATTGTAGATGTAACGGTATTCGTCGTCTGAAGAAGAAGAATCATCGGACCAAAGCACAGCGTGGTAAATGTTCATGCTTTCTTTATTAAAACTGAACACTATAACAAAATAACAAAGGGAATAACCGAAACAGTCCTGAAAGGTGCAAAACACTGAACTGAAATTAACTACCCACAAAAACCCAGTGGGAAAAAGCTACCTAAGTATGGTTCCCAATCAGAGACAACGATAGACAGCTGTCCTTGATTGAGAACCATACCCAGCCAAAACAAAGAAATACAAAAACATAGAAACATAGAATGCCCACCCATATCACACCCTGACCAAACCAAAATTGAGACATAAAAAGCTCTATGGTCAGGGCGTGACAGTAGAATAATAGTGAAGACATCAAAACTATGACATAACACATATGGAATCACGTAGTAACCAAAAAAGTGTTAAACAAATTAAAATATATTTTATCTTTGAGATTTTTCAAATAGCCACCCTTTGCCTTGATCACAGCTTTGCACACTCTTGGCATTCTCTCTCGCCACCTTCACCTGGAATGCTTTTCCAACAGTCTTGAAGGAGTTCCAACATATGCTGAGCACTTGTTGGCTGCTTGCTAACAATGGCCGGAGTTGAATGGAACACCTTAGTGACTGTTCCCTCTGCTCTATACAATCAATACATAGCTGTTTATTTTATGTGATGATAAAAGGCTCATACAATACAAATATTCTTTTAATGTTTTCTTTCACAGTGATAGCGACTCCGACTGGGAGCCCCCGGTGCCCGCTCTCCCTGTGCCCTCAGTGGTGTTCATATGCCACAGTTCATTACTGCAGGCATGACTGTGCCTCAGGGCCAAAAGGGCACAGCATGGAGGCGTCGTTGTGTTCTGTGTCGCATGAAATGCACCACTTGTTCAGTTTGCCTCTGCTTTACATCAGAAAGAGACTGCTATGGGACATGGCACAGGCAGCAAAATATTATGACGGGGACTTCCAAGGGGTGTACTGTTTTTTTGAAATATTTATTTTCTAATTTTCTAATCTAATTTGTGTGTGTGTGTTAGAATTGCTTTTTGATATGTTGTATATAGTTATTTGCACTGCTGTATATAGTTATAGGTCATTTCACCAATTCGGCCACTTGGGTACATTTGGGCAACTTGTGTGGGACACCTGGGTGACTTCATGCGAAATATCATGTAGCTCACCAATTCCTGAAGTTATCAGTCTGAAACTTTGCACACCTACAGCTGCCCTCTTGTGTTATCCATCACAATTATCTCCAGCATCCTATCTGACTGTGTGGCTATTCTAGTACATGTGAAAGATGATACTACAACAATAAAAAACAGAAAACGTATGCTCTTTATCTTTTCTTCCACCAGATCTATTGTGTTATATTCTCCTACATTCAATTAACATTTCCACAAACTTCAGAATGTTTCCATTCAAATGATACCAAGAATATGCATATACTTGCCTCTGGGGCTGAGCTACAGGCAGTTAGATTTGGGTATGTCTTCAGGCGGAAATTGAGAACAAAGGGATGCAGCCATAACAGGTTTAAGGAGGAAAGAAATTCAACTAATTAACTTTTAAGAAGGCATACATGTTCATTGAAATGCATTCCAGGTGACTATCTCATGAAGCTGGTTGAGAGAATGCCAAGAGTGTGCAAAGCTGTCATCAAGGCAAAGGGTGACTATTTGAAAAATCTCAAAGATAAAATATATTTTGATTTGACTTTTTTGGTTACTACATGATTCCATATGTGTTATTTAATAGTTTTTATGTCTTCACTAGTATTGTACAATGTAGAAAATAGTTTTAAAAAATAAAGAAAACCCCTTGAATGAGTAGGTGTTCTAAAACTTTTGACCGGTAGTGTAGGTGGCTCACTCCTACATGGTGAAGGCAAGCTCAGTATTGAAACAGGCAGATCACTGGAGTCAGTGTGCTCCACGAACACAGCACTGGAGTCAGCTTTCACCATAAGTTCTTCCCTTTGGACTTGAGCTCCACCCATTCTGAGGAACAATGTCTCCAGCTTTGCCTGAAGCCTGTCGCACAGTCTACGAGCTGCATGGAAGGGTTTTGTCGTACAGTGTCCCACTTGGGGGATCTCTCTGGGTGCTTGTTGGCTGATGTAATTCAGCATGCTGCACAATGTCATTGACATCTCCAACAAAGTTATCAATTATTTTTGATGCCTCAGAATCTACTTTAGTCCGTATAACCCAGTGTCTGCAGAATCAAGGATCCTGTCAGATGGGCCAGATGTATTCATCAAGCTCGGCGTGGTACTAAACGAATGAGAAGGTTGAACCATACCAGAGATACCGCTCCTAAACCTTCTCACAAGAATTTCCCTCACAGCTTTTGAGGGTTTGGTCTTTCACTTCGCACTCAATAGAGGGCCAAGATTTTGAGTCATTGCTTTGCAAGATGTTTATATTATGTTCAGCTCCCCTGGAACAGAAGAGTCTTCAGCATCCAGGTGCTCCACTGCAACGTCACTGCCAGATGCCAACATTTTAACTTTCACAGCCACTTCTCGAAGCAGCTTAGCCGATTCTGGATTTTCTTTTTCCAATTCATCCACCATGTCTGCAATAACAGTCCTCACCTCTTCCGTTGCAGGTGGAATGCACGACTCAACATCTAATTCAGAGGTGGAGCTCTGGTCCTCTGGAGTGGCGTGATCATCAAAAAACTTCTGGACCATGTTGACCATCTGTTCAGACCATCTGGTCAGCTCAGGTGGGCAAAAGGACAGGATCTTATGGTCAAAGAGTTGCTCCTGGATACTGTTGAAGATTCTGTCCACTGGCATTCCCAGGTGGACTTTCACTAACGTCTGGGAACTTTAATAAAACGAACAAGAAAAGCATGCGTTTTATCTCTTAATACTCTGATTGAATTGTTTTGTGCTTTTACAATAGGCCTATTTGAATAAAGCTATCTATGTAACCTTTCTTACTGATTACAGTAGACTACAGTTTCATTGAAAATGGATAACACAACCTGCACATCACAGACAGAACAGAGAACCAATGTAATACTACAGAGCTAAATCTCTGACCTGCATCGTTGTCGGTGAACTGCATCCCTGACTTCTTGCCACTACTCTTCCTTTTTGCAGAGGATAGAACAGAACAGATTCCAGATCTCAAATGATGGCAGACATGATACAACAGGGCCTGTATATGATCTCAAATGCAAAACTGATCCAAGATCAGCACGTTTTGAAAAACAGTGTGTTATTATCATAGAGATATATACTGTAGATCTCTATGGTAGGCCTGCTATCAGGTGCAGAGAGCAGCCCAGTAGGCCTATGTGCTCTGTCACTCCTGCCATCTTACCTTCCTTCACTTCTTTACCTCCTTCTTGGGCAGGGCTACCAGTTGTTCCTCAATACCCTAATTTCCTTCCCTCTGAGGATCATCATCCTTCCTCTGTACTACCTGAAGGACAGACATTCCAATGGGTAATAATAGGTCAATGTCAAAGCAGATCCTTGCAAAGGACATCTTAAATAGAGCTACAGCCATATCAGTGATTGACTATAGAGAATGGTCCATTTGTTTTGCAATATGTTCTAGCTTTTTACAATAAATACTGTATCAGCTTAGATTACTCTTAAAAACATTTTTTTTAAACTTTCCCCCAATTTATTTAGCGTTTTGCCTACCCTTCATCCATTCAAGCTATTTTATATCTCATAAAGCATGCCCTTGTTTGTGTCGGTTACATTCAAGTTGAGTTCAAGTCAAAAGTGAGGACAATATTGCAGGCACTCAGTAGGAATAATATTGAGAGAAATTTCCCCGTCAAACGTTTTCAAAACAAATGGACCATTCAGCAGTCATTACTTGCATTAGCGTAGCCTCTTCGGAAATGGAGGAAAACGCAGCCACGCCTCCCTGCGGACCTGGAACTGCATCCTTTCACTCCCTCCTCTCTACATTTTCCTCCTCTGTCTCTGCTGCTTCTGGTAAAGCCACTTTCTACCCACCACTCTAAAGTTCCAAGCATCTGCCAGGTTCTAACCCTAGGAAGCTATTTGCCACCTTCTCCTCCCTCCTGAATCCACCTCCCCCTCCCCCTCCTCCCTCTCTGCAGATGACTCTCGCTCTCATCCAACAACCATTTTGAAAAGAAGGTCGCATCCTTTGACATCCGATCCTCGTTTGCTAAGTCAAACGACACCGCTGGTTCTGCTCACACTGCCCTACCCTGTGCTCTGACCTCTTTCTCCTCTCTCTCCAGATGAAATCTCTGCGTCTTGTGACGGCCGGCCGCCCAACAACCTGCCCGCTTGACCCTATCCCCTCCTCTCTTCTCCAGACCATTTCCGGAGACCTTCTCCCTTACCTCACCTCGCTCATCAACTCATCCCTGACCGCTGGCTACGTCCCCTTCCGTCCTCAAGAGAGCGAGAGTTGCACCCCTTCTGAAAAAAACCTACACTCGATCCCTCCGATGTCAACAACTACAGACCAGTATCCCTTCTTTCTTTTCTCTCCAAAACTCTTGAACGTGCCGTCCTTGGCCAGCTCTACCGCTATCTCTCTCAGAATGACCTTCTTGATCCAAATCAGTCAGGTTTCAAGACTAGTCATTCAACTGAGACTGCTCTTCTCTGCATCACGGAGGCGCTCCGCACTGCTAAAGCTAACTCTCTCTCCTCTGCTCTCATCCTTCTAGACCTATCGGCTGCCTTCGATACTGTGAACCATCAGATCCTCCTCTCCACCCTCTCCGAGTTGGGCATCTCTCCGGCGCGGCCCACGCTTGGATTGCGTCCTACCTGACAGGTCGCTCCTACCAGGTGGCGTGGCGAGAATCTGTCTCCTCACCACGCGCTCTCACCACTGGTGTCCCCAGGGCTCTGTTCTAGGCCCTCTCCTATTCTCGCTATACACCAAGTCACTTGGCTCTGTCATAACCTCACATGGTCTCTCCTATCATTGCTATGCAGACGACACACAATTAATCTTCTCCTTTCCCCCTTCTGATGACCAGGTGGCGAATCGCATCTCTGCATGTCTGGCAGACATATCAGTGTGGATGACGGATCACCACCTCAAGCTGAACCTCGGCAAGACGGAGCTGCTCTTCCTCCCGGGAAGGACTGCCCATTCCATGATCTCGCCATCACGGTTGACAACTCCATTGTGTCCTCCTCCCAGAGCGCTAAGAACCTTGGCGTGATCCTGGACAACACCCTGTCGTTCTCAACTAACATCAAGGCGGTGGCCCGTTCCTGTAGGTTCATGCTCTACAACATCCGCAGAGTACGACCCTGCCTCACACAGGAAGCGGCGCAGGTCCTAATCCAGGCACTTGTCATCTCCCGTCTGGATTACTGCAACTCGCTGTTGGCTGGGCTCCCTGCCTGTGCCATTAAACCCCTACAACTCATCCAGAATGCCGCAGCCCATCTGGTGTTCAACCTTCCCAAGTTCTCTCACGTCACCCCGCTCCTCCGCTCTCTCCACTGGCTTCCAGTTGAAGCTCGCATCCGCTACAAGACCATGGTGCTTGCCTACAGAGCTGTGAGGGGAACGGCACCTCAGTATCTCCAGGCTCTGATCAGGCCCTACACCCAAACAAGGGCACTGCGTTCATCCACCTCTGGCCTGCTCGCCTCCCTACCACTGAGGAAGTACAGTTCCCGCTCAGCCCAGTCAAAACTGTTCGCTGCTCTGGCCCCCAATGGTGGAACAAACTCCTCACGACGCCAGGACAGCGGAGTCAATCACCACCTTCCGGAGACACCTGAAACCCCACCTCTTTAAGGAATACCTAGGATAGGATAAGTAATCCTTCTCACCCCCCCCCCCCTAAAAGATTTAGATGCACTATTGTAAAGTGGCAGTTCCACTGGTTGTCATAAGGTGAATGCACCAATTTGTAAGTCGCTCTGGATAAGAGCGTCTGATAAATGACTTAAATGTAAATGTAATGTAAATGTTTTCGATACCCCTACTCCTTCAATCGAACAATTACACTGGGCACTGCCAATAATTTCATCACTCTCAGCTGGTCAGAACCAATCATTGGTCAAAGCACAGTAACATGTGGTCCTGCCTTTGCTATATTGTCTCTCTTGTGGGTTTATTTAGGTACGATATGTTGACCTTTAATAAGCCAAGTAGCCTTAGGTGGAACCCTAAAGCTCAGATGTTAGTCAACATCTTCTGGGAAATATTTGTTCATAATTGTCACGACTTCTGCCAGAAGTCGTTGCCTCTCCTTGTTCGGGCGGTGCTCGGCGTTCGACGTCACCGGTCTTCTAGCTATCATTGATCCATTTTTAATTTTCCATTGGTTATGTCTTGTCTTCCCACACACCTGTTTTCAATCCCATTCATTACCTGTTGTGTATTTAACCCTCTGTTTCCCCTCATGTCTTTGTCAGAGATTGTTTATTGTCAGTGTAGTGTTTTCTGTTGTATAGGTGCGCGACGGGTCTTCGTACCCATATTTGTTTATGTGCTTTTCCTGTTTAGTGTTATGGAGCATGTTACTAGGACATTATTAAAAGACTCAATTTTACACTCCGTTTGACTCTCCTGCGCCTGACTTCCCTGCCACCTATACACATATGCCTGACAATAATATTAATTTCAATATCGTTCTTACTATTTGATTTAGTCTCAATCCAAACCAACCTTCAATAAAATCCTATTATTGGCTGCCAAACCCCACCAAATAGGTTATTGTAGGCCATACTGTAGCAGGAGAAACTGAGAGCTGCAACGGGGACTCTTCCTTTGGCTCCTTCAGTGCAGAGGCGAGCGCCTGTATTGACCTGTGCCCCTGCCACTAAAGCCCAGGCCTATCGGTGGGGGCAGTAACCTACAACGCTGACAGGCTACACCGTGTCATTTAATTAACTCACTAGAATTACCTTGTCTTCTTCATCCATTTCGATCACCTGCACATCCTTTTGACGCAAAATTAGTTTTGATTACATTCAACTTTAATCCACTGATTTTAAGTGTTTCTGTTGCCTCCGTCATAATGTGATGCTGTGAGCTAACAACAACAAATAATATGCAGCAGTCTAGATAGACCTGGGCTGCATAACACAAAATTATGTATTTGTTTACAGTGTAGAAAATAGCCTTGGCCTACTAGTTTACTATTCAAGTCCACACTAAAGACACACCTCTACACACAGGCTTACCCAGATTCTCTGTTATCCTAGCTTTAAAACCTGTCTAGGACTGGGGTTCCCCCGTTCCGCTCACCAACAGCCAATGAAATTGCAGGGTGCCAAATACAAATAAACAGAAATCGCATAAATCAAATTTCTCAAACATACAAGTATTATGCACCATTTTAAAGATACAATTCTCATTAATCCAGCCACAGTGTCTGATTTAAAAAATGCTTTATAGTGAAAGCTCCACAAACGATTATGTTAGGTCACCACCAACTCACAGAAATACACAGCCATTTTCCAGCCAAAGAGAGGAGTCACAAAAAGCACAAATAGAGATAAAATTAATCACTAACCTTTGATGATCTTCATCAGATGACAATCATAGGACTTCATGTTACACAATACATGTATGTTTTGTTCGGTAAAGTTCATATTTATATCCAAAAATCTTCTTTTACATTGGCATGTTACATTCAGTAGTTCCAAAACATGCAGTGATATTGCAGAGAGCCACGTGAATTCACAGAAATACTCATTATACATGTTGATGAAAATTCAAATGTTATGCATGGAACATTAGATAAACTTCTCCTTAATGCAACCGCTGTGTCAGATTTTAAAAAAACTTCACGGAAAAAGCATAATCTGAGAACGGCGCTCAGAGCCCAAACCAGCCAGAGAAATATCTGCCATGTTGGGAAGTCAACATTAGTCATAAATAGCGTTATAAATATTCACTTACCTTTGATGATCTTCATCAGAATGCACTCCCAGGAGTCGCAGTTCCACAATAAATGCTTGTTTTGTTCGATAATGTCCATAATTTATATCTATGTATGTCCAACAACTTCCTTTGTTAGGGCATTTGGCAAACAAATCCAAAATCGCGTTCAGGTCCAGTCGGACGAAAAGTCCAAAAAGTTATATTACAGGTCGAAGAAACTTGTCGAACTAAGTATAGAATCAATCTTTAGGATGTTTTTATCATAAATGTTCAATAATGTTCCAACTAGAGAATTCCATTGTCTGTAGAAAAGCAATGGAACGAGAGATACCTCTCAAGTGAAAGCGCGTGACTGAGAACAAGGCTGCAGGCAGTCCCCTTAGTCAAACAGCTCCCATCCGCCCCCCCTTCACAGGAGCATTCTGAAACTAAGTTCTAAAGGCGGTTGACATCAAGTGGAAGCCTTAGGAAGTGCAAAATAACCCATATCCCACTGTGTTTTCGATAGGGGTGAGTTCAAAAACGACAAACCTCAGATTTCCCACTTCCTGTTTGTATTTTTTCTCAGGTTTTTGCCTGCCATATGAGTTCTGTTTTACTCACAGACATCATTAAAACAGTTCAATAAACGTCAGAGTGTTTTCTATCCAATACTAATTATAATATGCATATATTAGCATCTGGGACTGAGTAGGAGGCAGTTCACTCTGGGCACGCTATTCATCCAAAAGTGAAAATGCTGCCCCCTATCCCAAATAAGTTTTAACCTCTGTTTAGTTCATTTCCCTGGTTAGTCTTCAATTATGTGTTATCAATGGTTAGTCTGTCCTTATGTTTACTGTCCTTTAATATAGCCTACTTACTTATTTTAATGTCTGATTTTATATATTTTCATCCTGCAGATGAAAAGTGTATGTAAAGTGACTTTGGATGTCTTGAAAAACTACCTCGATTCCCTGGGGAACCTCCCCAGAACCGATCAGCAGTGTGCCCTCTGCGGCCACAGGTGGTGCAGGGAATGGTCCCCCCTCCGGTCCCCCTCATAGCTGCACCTCCGAGCTCCATCGGCGTTGGATCGGAAGTGCCGAGGGATGGAATTGACGGACCCCGATTAAGACATACGCGGGAGGCCAACAGGTTATCCAGCCAGATGGATAGCCAGCTGGTCAAGGTTAAGGGTGTTGTCTCTGCAGGCTAGC
Organism: Oncorhynchus keta; assembly: GCF_023373465.1. Lineage (NCBI taxonomy): Eukaryota > Metazoa > Chordata > Actinopteri > Salmoniformes > Salmonidae > Oncorhynchus > Oncorhynchus keta. The sequence continues at coordinate 21,474,484 of NC_068421.1, forward strand.
TCACTGCGAACGTCCTCGCGTAAACGCCACCAGAACAAGGAGAGGGACCAACTTCAGCGGAAGTCGTGACCGTTATAGCATTCTGTCAGTGGATGACACAGTCAATGGCGGGTGAAATCATTGGTGGATGCATGCAACATCTGAGCAGGGGAACAAGACCTATATCTACATGGGACACATTCTTTTCACAGCACTTCAATACAGAAAAGATTTCGTAGCAGGTTAGGAGAGCTTTTTCGCTAACCTTAACCCTTTTCCTAACCTTAACCTCAGTCTCCTAACCTGCTACGAAAAAGTAACTTAGATATTGAAGTGCCTTGAAAAGAGTGTTTCCCACATATCCGCCGCCATTGTCGCAACCCCTATTACCAGCCTGTTCAACCTCTCTTTCATATCGTCTGAGATCCCCAAGGATTGGAAAGCTGCTGCAGTCATCCCCCTCTTCAAAGGGGGAGACACCCTGGACCCAAAATGTTACAGACCTATATCCATTCTGCCCTGCCTATCTAAGGTCTTCGAAAGCCAAGTCAACAAACAGGTCACTGACCATCTCGAATCCCACCGTACCTTCTCCGCTATGCAATCTGGTTTCCGAGCCGGTCACGGGTGCACCTCAGCCACACTCAAGGTACTAAATGACATCATAACCGCCATCGATAAAAGACAGTACTGTGCAGCCGTTTTCATCGACCTTGCCAAGGCTTTCGACTCTGTCAATCACCAGATTCTTATCGGCAGACTCAGTAGCCTCGGTTTTTCGGATGACTGCCGTGCCTGGTTCACCAATTACTTTGCAGACAGAGTTCAGTGTGTCAAATCGGAGGGCATGCTGTCCGGTCCTCTGGCAGTCTCTATGGGGGTGCCACAGGGTTCAATTCTCGGGCCGACTCTTTTCTCTATATATATCAATGATGTTGGTCTTGCTGCGGGCGATTCCCTGATCCCCTGATCCACCTCTACGCAGACGACACCATTCTATATACTTTCGGCCCGTCATTGGACACTGTGCTATCTAACCTCCAAACGAGCTTCAATGCCATACAACACTCCTTCCGTGGCCTCCAACTGCTCTTAAACGCTAGTAAAACCAAATGCATGCTTTTCAACCGATCGCTGCCTGCACTCGCATGCCCGACTAGCATCACCACACTGGATGGTTCCGACCTTGAATATGTGGACACCTATAAGTACCTAGGTGTCTGGCTAGACTGCAAACTCTCCTTCCAGACCCATATCAAACATCTCCAATCGAAAATCAAATCAAGAGTCGGCTTTCTATTCCGCAACAAAGCCTCCTTCACTCACGCTGCCAAGCTTACCCTAGTAAAACTGGCTATCCTACCGATCCTCGACTTCGGCGATGTCATCTACAAAATCGCTTCCAACACTCTACTCAGCAAACTGGATGCAGTTTATCACAGTGCCATCCGTTTTGTCACTAAAGCACCTTATACTACCCACCACTGCGACTTGTATGCTCTAGTCGGCTGGCCCTCGCTACATATTCGTCGCCAGACCCACTGGCTCCAGGTCATCTACAAGGCCATGCTAGGTAAAGCTCCGCCTTATCTCAGTTCACTGGTCACGATGGCAACACCCATCCGTAGCACGCGCTCCAGCAGATGTATCTCACTGATCATCCCTAAAGCCAACACCTCATTTGGCCGCCTTTCGTTCCAGTACTCTCCTGCCTGTGACTGGAACGAATTGCAAAAATCGCTGAAGTTGGAGACTTTTATCTCCCTCACCAACTTCAAACATCAGCTATCTGAGCAGCTAACCGATCGCTGCAGCTGTACATTATCTATTGGTAAATAGCCCACCCATTTTCACCTACCTCATCCTCACAGTTTTTATTTATTTACTTTTCTGCTCTTTTGCACACCAATATCTCCACCTGTACATGATAATCTGATCATTTATCACTCCAGTGTTAATCTGCAATATTGTAATTATTCCCCTACCTCCTCATGCCTTTTGCACACATTGTATATAGACTCCCCTTTTTTCTACTGTGTTATTTATTGACTTGTTAATTGTTTACTCCATGTGTAACTCTGTGTTGTCTGTTCACACTGCTATGCTTTATCTTGGCCAGGTCGCAGTTGCAAATGAGAACTTGTTCTCAACTAGCCTACCTGGTTAAATAAAGGTGAAATAAAAATAAATAAATAAAAATATTTTTTTATTGTACTATCTTTTACCAGATCTAATGTGTTATATTATCCAACATTAATTTCACATTTCCACAAACTTCAAAGTGTTTCCTTTCAAATGGTATCAAGAATTTGCATATCCTTGCTTCAGGTCTTGAGCTATAGGCAGTTAGATTTGTCAAGCGAAAATTGAAAAAAAAGGGTCTGATCCTCACAGATATGTGCACTACATACCGTAATTTCCAGTCTATAAACCGCTACTTTATTCCCACACTTTGAACCTCGTGGTTTATACAATGACGCGGCTAATTTATGGGTTTTTCCCGCTTTCACAAGATTCATGCCGCCAAAAAACTGAGCACCGTCACATAATGTGACGTAAATCGAGCGCGCTCAAACTTCCCATCATTCTGATTACGGTAGTAATTTTGTCACCCTCATCATGGCAAAGACACGGAGAAATGCATATGATGCAGCTTTCAAGTTGAATGCGATAAATCTGGCTGTTGGAAAAGGAAATAGAGCTGCTGCATGGGAGCTTGGCCTTAATGAGTCAATGATAAGACGTTGGAAACAGCAGCGTGAGGAACTGACTCAGTGCAGAAAGACAACAAAAGCTTTCAGAGGGAAGAAAAACAGATGGCCCAAAGTATTTGCAGCCACTCGACATCAGTGTAAATCGTGCATTTAAGGTGGCGCTCCTTGTTCAGTGGGAGGCTTGGATGACAAGTGGGGAGAAATCCTTCACTAAAACGGGCCGCAGGCGAAGAGCATCTTATGGTCAAGTCTGCCAGTGGGTCCTGACAGCGTGGAGCATTGTCAAAAAATCCACTATCATCAACGGGTTTCGAAAGGCTGGACTGCTGCGTGTTGAAGGGGCAGCATGAGCTCAGCTGGGTATTTGCCTCTGGATGAAAGTGATGAGAGCGACAATGAAAACGATCCAACATCGGATGAAGCAATTCTGAGGCTATTCAACTCCGACACCGAAGGAGATGACTTCAGTGGTTTCAGTGCACAGGAGGAGAAAGATAGTGACCAATGACTTTCTTGGTAGGCTACTGTTTTAATTTTTGTTACAAGCCGTGTTTCGTTTAAAGGCTGTGTAAAGTTAATTTCTTTCAATGTACCGGTAGGCACCTGCGGCTTATAGACATGTGCGGCTTATTTATGTACAAAATACATATTTTTTAATAATTCAGTGGGTGCGGTTTATATTCAGGCGCGCTTAATAGTCCAGCAATTACGGTACTCAGAAAAACAGATATTTACATTTTAGAATGTATTTCATCAAGAAAGTACGTTATACATGTCTTTTTTAATCTTACTCTTAATTACAAATGATTTATTTGGCTGTGGTTAATTTGATTTTCAGCACAACCCTGTTTGATAACTTAAAGTATTATAGTGACCTCTTGTGGTCAAAAACGAAACTCATTCAAATGCAGGTTTTCCATACACTGGTTTGTTAAACAGTGCAACATTTGATTGTTGAAATTACATTCTTCTAAAATTCTTACACTTCTGGATGAGAAATACAAGTCACTGTTCCAATACTGTTTGATTCTGACGTTTTTGAAATACTATGGGCAAATATGAGAGCATTTGAGATTGGAACACCAACTATAAACATTTCAGTTATTATTCGATAATGTCGATAATGTCATCTATACACATACATACCATGCAAATATCAATAAAAAGAGACACACATACTACAAATAGTTAGTTGACTACCCACCAGTCAATCAGATTAGATTATTCTGAAAAGAATAATGTTATAAGAGACAAAGTCCCTTTAGACAACATAAATGACTGTGTGCACACAGGTCAAAACTACTCTGCCAGCTATGTATTTCAACAATTACAAGGAATTATTGAAAAGTATCCTACAAACATTGTTAGAATGTGAAAACGTGTCATGTTTGATCAAACAGGTGTGTTTGTATTGAAGAACCCTGAGATTGTGTACAGTAGGACTTATGTGTGAACAGAATCTCCTGGGCCATGGGAGTAGGAGTCTGCAGGACCAGCCTGCCCCTCAGAGAATGTTTGAGCTGCAGCAACAGAGGGTTGTGGTGGTCGTACAGCCCCACAGGGTCCCTCTCAGGGCGGAAGCAGGTGGAGAAAGTGGAGCACAGTATGCGGAAGATGTAGACCCAGCCCAGAAAGTGCAGCTCTGCGATGTTGAGTACAAAGCAGCCCAGGCTAATGCTGAACATGAAGTTGAGAAAGATGGTCTTCTCAGTGGCACGTGACACGAAGCAGTCTGTGCGGGTGGGGCAGGGGTAGGTCTCGCAGCGGTAGTGTTGGGGCACCTTGAAGCCAAACAGGTAGTACTGCCCCACCAGGAAGGTGATCTCCATGACGGAGCACAGCATCACATGCAGGATGTAGATGAGCAGCACCTGGCTGGAGAGCTGAGTGGGGTCCTCCCCCAACTCCCCATAGATCTCCTCCAGCAGGCTCTGCTCCACCCCCTCCGCTTCCTGACCAACACACTCCTCTCTGTATCCAGGGCAGTAGGTGGACATACCAGTCTCCAAGTTCTCCAGCCCTTCCCTTCCCAGCTGCCCAAAGACCTTCTTGGAGGTCCGCTCAGCCATCACCTGCCCCCTCTGGATCTTCAGCTTCTCGTCCTTGGCGATCTTGTGCAGGGCGTAAATGATGTAGAAGATGGACGGCGTGGAGACCAAGACGATCTGGAAGACCTAGAAGCGCAGGTGTGAGACGGGGGCGAAGGTGCTGTAGCAGACGTTGTTGCAGCCGGGCTGCAGGGTGTTGCAGGTGAACTTGGACTGCTCATCGCTGTACACCGCGTCCCCCACCAGGGTCACCAGCAGGATGCGGAAGATCAGCAGGCAGCATGGTCAGCCAGACCTTGCTGATCACTGTGGAGTGGTTCTGCACCTCGGACAGGAAGCGTCCGAGAATGGACCAGTCTCCCATGGTTTAACCTGGGGGAAGGGCTGGGGAGGTTTGAGAATGGACAAGCGTGTGAATCAGAACCTCTCAGTGCACTGCTACCTAATACAATAGAGTCCGAATGATTTAGACACCCACATGCTTTTCTTTCAAAAACAAGAACATTTCTAAGTGACCCCAAACTTTTGAACGGTAGTGTATGTAAAGGTACATTTTCTACTGTTTTGCAAACAGTGAGAGAAAATTACTTCTTATCTGGTCTAAGATGGTTGAATAAATAATTTTACAAAAAATGTCACTCATTATCTCATTACTTCTCAAACAGCTGTTGATATAGAATAATGAGTATGCTCATATCAGTGAGGGGGATACAATGCAAAGGAAATTGTAACAGCAGAAAAGGTTTTTCCTCCTTTCCCTTTATCATAACAATTGAAAACATAAACAGAGAAGAACAATCTTAACAAAATAGTTAAAAATTCCCTCACCTCTGGATCGTTTGTCTCTTTCCAAACCCAAATCTGTAAAAAATGCTTTGCCATGCAGTCCGCATTGACTATAATTAATATGAGTTCTGTTTAATGGACGATATGAACGGTGTTGAGCCTGATATGGGAAAATAGGCTGACCAGACATATTCATCCACTTTATCTGAAACTCTCATTGTACTGTGGGGATACAAAGGCAGCCAATGTACAGTTTAACAAAGATTTAAAAAGACAATGGGAGGCACCTTTTCTGAACAGCCGGGATTAGTCAAACAATAACAGCAGGGAACAAACTGGAAAAGGAAAACAATTGCAGTTTATGCAAAGCTTCTGCTCTTCGCCAGTTTAAAAAATACAATTTAGAGAAATGGAAGATTGAACATTTCTCACTTTTCCAGATTATGCTCAGTCAATCTTTGAATGAAATGTGATAACATGTGATGACAAATTAGTGGAATCATCCAGCACTTTTAGGTTTATATTCACCAGTTATGACTACAGCATTTCTCTTTCTGGAGACCTCTAGTGTTAGTGCTTTGCCCCATCCACTTATAGACCTGACACAGAGATAAAATCTCACAATACATAATGTTCACTAAAATTGTCTTCCAGGAACTGTCTGTACGAAACAGGACTATGTTATCCTTTCAAATGGTATACTGAAAACACTATAAGCAGCTTGCATCAATGACGTATGGATCCAATCCAAGTCTACAGACGAAACACACAGAACAGGTTGTATCTCCATTAAAATAAGTGTTTTAAGAGTCTATCCATCCACTTGAATGTCCATCATGGGATCCAATGTAAAGACCAAGCCTAAGTATCCTCTGCAGCATCTGTGTCCCTGCTTCATCATGATGTAGTCTACCCATTGTGGCTCTGGAACAGGACATGAGGACCATTCCCCTGCAGTTGGCGAGGGCAGGAATTCAATTGTTACTTTGTGTGGTTGGGCTGAAAGGCTGGATTAGGTCTCGTCCGTGTGTCATACAGTGCATTCGGAAAGTATTCAGACCCCTTGACTTTTTCCACATTTTGTTACGTTACAGCCTTATTCTAAAATGGATTAAATTATTTATTTTCTCATCAATCTACACACAATACATGCCCGTAATGACAAAGACAGAACAAGTTTTTAGAATTTTTTACAAATGTATTAAAAATTCAAAACAGAAATAGTATTCAGACCCTTTGCTATGAGAATCGAAATTGATCTCAGGTGCAACCTGTTTCCATTGATCATCCTGAGATGTTTCTACAACTTGATTGGAGTCCACCTGTGGTAAATTCAATTGATTCGACATTATTTGGAAAGGCACGCACTTGTCTATATAAGGTCCAACTGTTGACAGTGCATGTCAGAGCAAAAGCCAAGCCATGAGGTCAAAGGAATTGTCCGTAGAGCTCCAAGACAGGATTGTGTCGAGGCACAGACCTGGGGAAGGGTACCAAAACATTTCTGCAGCATTGAAGGTCCCCAAGAACACAGTGGCCATCAATTTCAAATGGAAGAAGTTTGGAACCACCAAGACTCTTCCTAGATTTGGCCACCCGGCCAAACTGAGCAATTGGGGGAGAAGGGCCTTGGTCAGGGAGGTGACAAAGAACCCAATGGTCACTCCGACAGAGCTCCAGAGTTCCTAAGTGGAGATAGGAGAACCTTCCAGAAGGACAACCATCTCTGCAGCACTTCACCAATCAGGCCTTTATGGTAATGACCAGAAAGAAGCCACTCCTCAGTAAAAGGCACATGACAGCCCGCTTGGAGTTTGCCAAAAGGCACCTTAAGACTCTCAGACCATGAGAAACAAGATTTTCCGGTCTGACGAAACCAAGATTGACCTCTTTGGCCTGAATGCCTAGCGATACGTCTGGAGGAACCCTGGCACCATCCCCACGGTGAAGCATGGTGGTGGCAGCATCATGGTGTGGGGATGTTTTTATTTTTTTTAACCTTTATTTAACCAGGTAAAACCCGTTGAGGTTAAAAACCTATTTTGCGAGGTTGACCTGGCAAGAAGGCAAAACAACAGAGAAATAGCAGTGTGTCATTAAATATTACAGAAAATGACAAAATACACACAAAAGACAAAGTGTCACAAGTTACAGGTACAATTGAAGATTAGAAACAATTGTGGTTATCACAAACAGTGTTGTCAATCAGAGTCTTAAAAACAGGCAAGAACAATTACTCCCCTAACTTTAAAATCTTTTGAAGCATGTTCCAGGATGAAGGGGCATTGTGGGAAAAAGATTGTTTCCCCATCTCAGTTCTATCCTTAGGAACAGACAAGGACAGCAGCGACTGAAAGAAGACTGTATTTACTGACTGATCTGGTCAGTAAGGAACAGAGATACAAAGGGAGGGACTGTGAGACTAGTCAGGATCGAGAGAAAGATGAATGGAGAGATCCTTGAAATCCTGCTCCAGAATGCTCAGGACCTCAGACTGGGGCAAAGGTTCACCTTCCAACAGTAGAACGACCCTTAGCACACAGCCAAGACAATGCAGGAGTGACTTCGGAACAAGTCCCTGAATGTCCTTGAGTGGCCTGGCCAGAGCCCAGACTTGAATCGGATCGAACATCTCTGGAGACACCTGAAAATAGCTGTGCTGCAACTCTCCGCATCCGATCTGACAGAGCTTAAGAGGATCTGCAGAGAAGAATGGGAGAAACTCCCCAAATACAGGTGTACCAAGCTTGTAGCGTCATACCCAAGAAGACTTATTAAGGCTGTAATTTCTGCCAAAGGTGCTTCAACAAAGTACTGAGTTAAAGGTCTGAATACTTATGTAAATGTGATATTTTAAATTTGCAAACATTTCTTAAAACCTGATTTTGCTTTGTCATTATGTGGTATTGTGTGTAGATTGATGAGGAAAATAACAATTTAATAGATTTTAGAATAAACCTGTAACGTAACAAAATGTGAAAAAAGTAAAGGGGCCTGAATTCTTTCTGAATGCACTGTATGTAAACACTACAGGGCAGCCAATGCTAGTGGGCCAAATATGATCAATAATTGTTGATCTAAATGAGAATATTGAGGAAGCCTTTGGCTTTCTGAAAAACACCATTCTGTGAAAGACAAAGGCAGAAATTACTAACTAAGCACTAAGCATTGTCAGGCCTAGAGGTGTAAACCATTGATGATTAATAAACCATTTATAGGATCTATATACTGTAGATGCTTCAGAAATAATTTATAACCAAATGTCTCGCAAGATAATGTGTTGCACTATTGACTAGACAGCACGTGTGCCTACTGTAATGTTTGATCATGTACCACTTCAGTTTAAGTATGTATAGATCAGTTTAAAGGGCCAATAGAGCCGTTTTTATCTCAATATCAAACCCTTTCTGGGTAAGAAATAAGTACCCTACTGTGATTGTTTTAAATGAAAATGGTCAATAAGAAATTAAAATAGCTTCTTAGCAAAAAGCAAACATTTTGCTAGGACTGTCTGAGAGTAGTCTGAGTGGGGAGGGGTAAATTAGCTGTTGTTGGCAGAGGTTTGGAACTATCTGTCTTATTGGTCTATTAACTAATTAAGCGCCGGGTGATGTCACCATGCAGGCCAAAACTCTATCCCAACAAAACAGGCTGAAATTTCAGGCGGTCTTTTCAGCCAGCTCTTACACTGAAAGGGTAATATCATAATTTCACAGTATTATTGCAAACACATTTATTTAACTAGGCAAGCCAGTTAAGAACAAATTCTTATGTTCAATGACAGCCTAGGAACAGTGGGTTAACTGTTTTTTTTCCCCTTGTCATCTTGGGGATTTGATCTTGCAACCTTCTGGTTACTAGTCCAACAATGTAACCACTAGGCTACCTGCCTTCTCGGACATAGCCTGGACATATATATATAAAACATAGGCAAATCATGTTTTTGACTGCACTGGGCCTTCAATCGTTGAAACTTCTCAATTGTAAGTCCACAAATTTGATTGTGTCTGACTTGCAATATTTGAGTTGGATGGCCAAACCCTGGGCTGCATGACCAAATCATTGATTTGAATGGGTGTCAATCACTGTGTGTGGAAATCTGTTTGGGTTTTCTGTGAACTATTGAGTGTGTGCATTGATTTCTAGTTGTATATTCAGTGGGAAGTGATACATTTACATTTTACGACATTCCTGTTTAGGGTTGGAATCTTCCCAATTCTCTTTTTTTTCCTGAGAGCAACATATGGCAGTAACCAAATGCAATCTGGAAAAAAAATCTAAGTTTTATTGTTTCACTGATTTAATTTGAAGTGACTGCTGTGGTTAAGTTATTATTATATACGTCTATCTATGTAAGTGATTCATCATTACAGTATTACAGTATTAGAGCAAGGCCATGGTGGTTATCAGATAATGGACAATGAAGGTAGGTTCTAAGCACATTTGTATATCAATTAATGTTATGCATATGTTGCATCCTAATTGTGTTATGCAAGCATTTGTGTCTGGAGGTCAATATTTTGCAATCCAAGCAAATCTTGAAAGGATTTCTTAAAATTTGATTTCAAGGGGTTGACAAATAGTAACTAAACTGTATAGAAACAACATGTTGCTTTTCCCCTAGTGTTTGTGTTGTAACATAATGTAATGATAAATACAGGCACAATCAGTAACCATATTTGACGATGGCATATTGAAAATGTACTTTTATGCTATCTCTGGAAGGCGCTCCAATGGACTAGTTAAGCATGACAAATAGGGGAACACGTTCCATGTCGATCATATTTTGTGTGTATTTATAAGGGCCACATCATATACCATTCAATCGTTTCCCAATACATAGTATTATAAACACATTTTACAGTCACAATATTTTAATACAAGCCAATTTACACTATGTTCATTTCTGAGAAATCTCTAACGTCCCATAAACGTCGACTAGAAATGGTTCAGCCCGGAGGGTTACAGGAAGTTGTAGCAGCTGCCATGTTTAGCTGCTTTGTTGTAGATTCCGTCTAGGTTTCCTGCAGATTTTAAGTGTTGCAATGGAACCGAGCTGGAGTACATTTTTATTCCAGGTAAGTGTCATCAGAGTGGTAAATTTGATTAACTACATCTAAATGTTACTAGATGTCTAATGCACCGTTGCTAATGGTGATTTTAAACGTGGATTTCTAGTAGAACTATTCAAGCAAAACAATGGTAGCGTTAGCTAATATTGGCTAGCCTATGAGCAATCCGCTGAAAGAGCTAACGTTAGCTCGCTAGCTCACTACATCAATCCCAGACTTCCAGCTGTGAGGTATATGGATGACGCTAGAGAGAGAGAGAGAGAGAGAGAGGGGAGGGCATCTGGGTGCCCCCCCAGTTCTTGTAAATTGTTGGTGTTAATGCATACTTTAATCAAAATCCGCTAATGCGTGTTTATTATAAATACCGGATACATTGGAATGGGCCCCATTTAGTTAAATATAAAAACTAAGCAAGCTAGCAAGTGATCATGGCCGCGCGTTTGTTAGTTAGGATGCTAGCCAGCTAGTTGTAGCTAGCCTCAAAGAACGAGAACAATCCACCTCCAGCGGTGAGCCATGCTAGCTAGCGAGTAAATGTGGCATGAAAACGGTTTTTTTTTTTTTTTGCAGCCAGTGATTTTGTTTACACATTTTGATAGGATTTGAATGATGTTCTACTTTCAGTAAATCGCACTTGTATACGTGCCGGGCACGAGGAGGGAATACCCCGCACTAACGATTCTAAAATTTCCCCCCTTTTCCTCGTCCCAAAATATGTAACCGCGGGTTGGAGAAAGAATTCAAACTATGCAGTAATCTGCAGCCAAGATGCTAGCTAATTCTTGCACTACTGATAATGTGTAACCCGTCTTCCATATGTCTGAGATTTCTATTAGGCAGCTCGCAGAGATATTCATGTCCTTAGTTGTCTGCCTTTGGTGCGATTTAAATTGCAAATCCAGGAATAGGGATAGTATTTAACATTGTATTAAGTACCTATATCCATCCAATCTATACATATTCAGAATTTCTGGACATGGTTACAGCATTTTTAGCAATGCACAACTTGCATCAGTTGCAAAAATGCTTTTCCTACCCTCTGGCAGTAGGTGAAAAGTTGTCCATGTAAAAACCTATCCTCTTGTTGCACTATGTCCATGCAGAGGGATTGTAGTATTTACTAATGTGTGCTTGTAACAAGATGTTAAACATCTGAAAATACGTGTACACATATTGCAGATGTTATTGCAGGTGCAGTGAAATGCTTGTGTTTCTAGCTCCAACAATACCTAACAATTATACACAAATACTCCTAAATTAAAAGAATGGAATTAAGAAATATCAGGATGAGTTATGTATATGATGGTGTGTGTATGGACAGTATATCAGTAGAAAATGTGTACAGCAATAGTTGTATAGGAGGAGCCCTGACTAGAATACAGTAGATTATTTTTTATTTAACTAGGCAAGTCAGTTAAGAACACATTCTAATTTACAGTGATGGCCTACCGGGAAACAGTGCGTTAACTGCCTTATTCAGGGGCAGAAGGACAGATCTTTACCATGTCAGCTTGGGGATTCGATCCAGCAACCTTTTGGTTACTTGCCCAACGCTCTAACCACTAGGCTACCTGCCACTCATATACATATGAAGGGGGTAAAACAGCATAAAGTGCCTTTGGAGGAAGAAAACATGAATGCAGTCAACTTACCAGGTACACTAAATTCATAGATTGTAGACATTACATAAACATTGGGAATTAAGTCTCGTGTGTCAGCTAGCTCTTGAAAATGGCTCTTTCCATCACACCTGGGGGGAATTGCATTTTAAGAATCCAGAATACGTATGCCTAGACATTTGAAACATCCTCTTTTTATGTTTTATTTTCCTGGAATGTGGATCGTTAACTTAAGGGGAACAGGCTATTTCTCTTAGTGGACATGTATATAACTTTTCCTGTCTATCTATCTGGCAACCTAAGATGCATTACAAAATGCAGTGTCAGTTAAATTATTAGATGAATTGGACCTTTTTGAAGACCCTTATTCACAACATCTCAAATGGCCTACTGCGTAGTGTCCCAATCCCAGGTCAAATGTGAACACCAGTGTTGAAAATGTATGTCCTCAAACCACTTGCCACTTGTTTTTTTCTTTTCTTCCCTACTCCGCCTAATCATATTGCAGCCGTAGTGGTAGGCCTAGTTCTGTTCCCCCAGCGCTGGAGAGGTGCAGCTGCTGCCAGTTAATTGGTGTGAGCCGAGGACCCTTGATAATGGTTTTATTTTGTGGCTAACAAGGCACAAATACCTGAAGCTGGTGTGATGGAGCAGTGGAGGAAAATGGAAACTAAGTAGTTGTTATTTGGAGGTTCCATTTGATTCGCTGGATTTGATAAAGCATCTAATGAGGCTGTGCGTCACTTGTTACTGTTCTGTAATCATCGGAAGTTATGCTTGGTGCGGGGGGGTCGTCAAGCTATGCAGTTCTCAATAATAGTGTTCTCGTAATCCTCCTGAATCAGATGATGACTAATTTCTTTTCTCACGATTTTAGGACAAACCTACGTTTTAGGATTCCCCTAAGACAATACGTAACAGGGTTTTGTTTTACTGTTAATGTTAAAATTTTATTAACAAACCCAGTATTTTCCTTTTCTTTTGTATTAGTCTTCTGTAGGTCCCATGGTTCCAGGGAATCCACGTAGGGACTACTACACAGGGATCAGAGTAAGTTCATATCCTCCACAGTAAAATCCCTGTAACCTGTAAACATTTATTTTTTCTGCACATGACACGACCCCAACCAAGCCCTCAAAACATAGGTAGAACAAAGTATGTAGTCAAGGTCTTAGTCCTGGTTTCAGGGTTAACACTCAGATCTTGTTGCTTCCCTCATGCAGGTTGGTGCCTGAGTATGTTTATCAAGTTCTGTGAGAACACAAGCAATACAAATATATTTGAACTATTACTGTTTCTGGGATCATAAAATAAATTGGGCACTTCTTATCTGAGCAAATGGCAAGCTGTGTTCTTGGGGGCCTTGTCTGATATCTAAACAGATTAGCATTGTGGTCAATGAGATACTTCTCCATTGTAAAGCCCCGCCCCACATCTCTGACTGAATTAACAGAACAGGCTGCTTTTATATGTTCTGTATGTTTTTGTTGTTTTCCACGCCCCCACTCCGTTTCAGAACTATTTATCTGGGAATGACCTCAGCCTTCAGAGCAGATTTGTATCAAAATCATCAGAGCAGCGTGAAGGCACAGCGGGCTTCAGCTCCCTATGAGTCTGAGAGCCTTGCTGACACACACACACACACACACACACACACACACACACACACACACACACACACACACACACACACACACACACACACACACACACACACACACACACACACACACACAGCTAGAAGAAATGCTAATGGTGGTAAGAATTCCAGTCTGGATCCAACTTCAGTGCGGACGGAGGACAAAAAGGGGACTCGACACCCTGTGACTTAACCCTGTTTTTCTCCCATTCCCCAAAGCACGGCTGCCTCACTAAGCAGTCTGCAGTGGCCGCCAGCTGAACAGAATCCCCAAATCAGGCAGGACTGGTGTCACAAAGGCCCCCCTGAGGGTCGTAAGTGCATCACTGCTTGGATTTGTGTCTTCTACAGCTCCACAAAAGAGCATAAAGAAAAAGGAACACAATTTGGGATTTTTCCCGACTCCCCCAGCCCAGACCCCATCCCTTGCCTGCCTGGCTGACCGTATTGGGATGCTTGGCTGAACCTGAAAGCCCAGGGGTCAGCTCTTTAACCCTGCCCTATGGTGATTACGGAAAATAACAAGGTCGTTTCAATCGTGGTGTCTTTGGTTTGCCCGTTGTAAGGTTGCTGGGTACAATGTGAAACTCTATTCACGCACCAACCAAAAATATTCATAAACCTCCCGCCCCCCCCACCCATTCTTTGGGGGCTGCCGTGACCAATTGGACAATGCCAGCAGCTGCAGATGTCCTCTGTACACTGCTCTATTAGCTACCAGTGTTGGGTCATTGTTTTGCTATTTTGTCAGTTTTCATTACACTGCTATATGTTTTTCAACCACTACAAAACAATAGACAATCAGCAACATTTGAGGGTAGTGTATGATTATAGTAGGTGATTATTGAAACATTTCCTGAGTTAGTATTTGTTAAAGGAAATATTAAAATGTTGTAATGTTTTTGTGTGTGTGAATTTTATCCACTTTTCTCCCCAATTTCGTGGTATCCAATTGTTAGTAGTTACTATCTTGTCTCATCGCTACAACTCCCGTACGGGCTCGGGAGAGACGAAGGTCGAAAGCCATGCGCCCTCCGAAACACAACCCAACCAAGCCGCACTGCTTCTTAACACAGCGCGCATCCAACCCGGAAGCCAGCCGCATCAATGTGTCGGAGGAAACACCGTGCACCTGGCAACCTTGGTTAGCGCTCACTGCGCCCGGCCCGCCACAGGAGTCGCTAGTGCGCGATGAGATAAGGATATCCCTACCGGCCTAACCCGGACGACGCTAGGCCAATTGTGCGTCGCCCCACGGACCTCCTGGTCGCGGCCGGCTGCGACAGAGCCTGGGCGCGAACCCAGAGTCTCTGGTGGCACACTGGGCCACCGCGCCACCCGGGAGGCCCAAATAATGTTTTATTTACGTATGGTTGTAGTAGGTTACATAAACCAGTGGGATGAATGTGATTCGTGGGGGTGTAATTGGTTTGAGAGTTTGAAGCCTCAACCAGCCTGCACCCACCACCACATAAAGGTGGTGTGAAATTGCTCCAAAAGGAATATTTATAGCAGATCTAACATGCTGCTTATACAACACGTACTGAGACACAACACAAGTTTCATTTCAAACAATTAGCATTGGTAGGTTCTGTTACCGCCATTCAAAGCAGCACTGGATAGTAAAGGGTCTGCTCGTCATTGCAGATGGATACCGTGTCCAGGAGGCATAACATTGGAGGAAATGTTGAAGTAGATGAGAAACTACCTGAACTTGTCCAATTGGTCAAAGCAACCATTCTGGACAGTGTTTACACCCCCCAAATCAAATAAAAGATGGCGCCAGAGGGGATTTCTGCTGTTTTATGGGCTCTTAACCAACCATGCTATTTTTTTTTATTTTTAAAAGTTAACTTATTTTGTACATAATGTTGCTGCTACTGTGTCTTAAGACCGGAAAGAGCTTCTAGAAATCAGAACAGCTATTACCTTAAACTTGGCTAAGAATTTCTCTTTAATGAGCCGGACGAGTGGGATTTACTCCAGACACCCGAACAGGCCCTCATCCCCGTCATTCGATAATTTCAGCACGTTAAATGTGCAACCAGAGGGAAAGAACTCTAGATCACCTTTACTCCAAACAGAGACGCATACAAAGCTTTCCCTTGCCCTCCATTTGGCAAATCTGACCAAAATTCTGTCCTCCTGACTCTTGCTTACAAGCAAAAATTAAAGCAGAAAGCACCAGTGACTTGGTCAATAAAAAAGTGATCAGATGAAGCAGATGCTAAGCTAGCAGATGCTAGCTACATGTTCCAGGATTCTTCCGATGGTATTGAGTACACCACATCAGTCACTGGCTTCATCAATAAATGCTTCGACAATGTCGTCCCCACAGTGACTGTCGGTACATACCCCAACCAGAAGCCATGGATGACAGGCGACAGCCACACTGAGCTAAAGTGTACATCTGCCGCTTTCAAGAAGCAGGACTCTAACCCGGAAGCTTATAAAAAAAAAATCCCACTATGCCCTCTGACGAACCATCAAATGGGCAAAGCATCAATACAGGACTAAGCTCTAATCGTATTACACCGGCTCTGATGCTCGTCGGATGTGGCAGGGATTGCAAACTATTACAGACTACAAAGTGAAGCACAGCTGAGAGCTGCCCAGTGACACGAGCCTACCATACAACCTAAACTACTTCTATGTTTGCTTCAAGGCAAGTGACACTGAAACATGCATGAGAGCATTAGCTGTTCTGGACAACTGTAGGATCACGCTCTCCGTGGCCAATGTGAGCAAGACCTTTAAACAGGTCAACATACACAAGGCCGCAGGGCCAGACGGATTACCAGGACGTGTACTCCGAGCATGCGCTGACCAACTGGCAAGTGTCTTCCCTGACATTTTCAACCTGTCCCTGTCTGAGTCTGTAATACTAACATGTTTCAAGCAGACCACAATAGTCCCTGTGCCCAAGAACACTAAGGGAACCTGCCTGAATGACCCGTAGCACTCGTGTCTGTAGCCATGGCTCACATCAACACCATTATCCCAGAAACCTTAGACCCACTCCAATTTGCATACTGCCCTAACAGATCCACAGATGAAGTAATCTTCATTGCACTCCACACTGCCTTTCCCACCCTGACAAAAGGAATACCAATGTGAGAATGCTATTCATTGACTACAGCTCAGTGTTCAACACCATAGTGACCTCCAAGCTCATTACTAAGCTAAGGACCCTGGGACTAAATATCTCCCTCAGCAACTGGATCCCGGACCTCCTGATGGGCCTCCCCCAGGTGGTAAGGGTAGGTAACAACACCTCAGCCACTCAGATCCTGAACACGGGGGCCCCTCAGGGGTGAATGCTCTGTCCCCTCCTGTACTCCCTGTTCACTCATGACTGCACGGCCAGGCACGACTCCAACACCATCATTAAGTTTGCTGATGACACAACAGTGGTAGGCTTGATCAACGGCAAGACCGCTTATAGGGAGGAGGTCAGATGCCAGGACAACAACCTCTCAACATGCTCAAGACTAAGGCGATAATTGTGGAATACAGGAAAAGGAGGACTGAGCACACCCCCATTCTCATCGACAGGGCTGAAGTAGAGCAGGTTGAGAGCTTTAAGTTCCTTGGTGTCCATATCACCAACAGCCAACATGGTCCAAGCACACCAAGACAGTCGACGAGGGCATGACAAAACCAAATCCAGCGGTTGTACGTTTGCCAAAAGATTTGGCATGGGTCCCCAGATACTCAAAAGGTTCTACAGCTGCACCATCGAGAGAATTCTGACTGGTTGCATTACTGCCTGGTATGGCAACTGAGGTTGGAGGCCGAGAAAGGCCCTACAGAGGGTAGTGTGTACGGCCCAGTACATCACTGGGGCCAAGCTTCCTGCCATCTAGGACATCTATACTAGGCGGTATCAGGAAGGGCCTAAACATTGTCAAAGACTCCAGCCACCCTAGTCCATAGACTGTTCTCTCTGCTACCGCACGGCAAGTGGTACTGGAGCGCCTTGTCTAGGTCCAAGAGGATTCTTATCAGCTTCTTTCTACCCACAAGCCATAAGACTACTGAACATCTAATCAAATGACCCACTGTGATGCTGAAACATTGGTATTTTACCCAATAAATTCCTGGGAGTGTGTGTGTGTGTGAGCGTGACTGTTTTTCTCTATTTTAGTTTGTTTTCTGTTAGTCAGCACTACATTATTTAATTTTCTCTGGGGGTGCTCCAGCTAATGTTTTTTATTAGGTATAGTTAGCTAACACACAGGTAGTCCCGTTCTAGATGCTGTACCAGTAGAGGAGGGGAAAAAAGATCACCTTACATGCAACAGATTTAGATTATTGAGTGGCAGGGAGGTGTGTGTGTTTGTGTGTGTAGACAGCCCGTTCAAATCAAATGTATTTATATAGCCCTTCTTACATCAGCTGATATCTCCAAGTGCTGTATAGAAACTCAGCCTAAAACCCCAAACAGCAAGCAATACAGGTGTAGAAGCACAGTGGCTAGGAAAAACTCCAAAAGAAAGGCAGGAACCTAGGATGAAACTTAGAGAAGAACCAGGCTCTGAGGGGTGGCCAGTCCTCTTCTGGCTGTGCCGGGTGGAGATTATAACAGAACATGGCCAAGATGTTCATAAATGGCCAACATGGTCAAATGATTATAATCATAGTAGTTGTCGTGGGTGCAACAAGTCAGCATCTCAGGAGTAAATGTCAGTTGGCTTTTCATAGCCGATCATTGAGAGTATCTCTACCTCGCCTGCTGTCTCTAGAGAGTTGAAAACAGCAGGTCTGGGACAGGTAGCACGGCCGTCCGGTGGACTGGGGACGCAAGGAGTCTTCATGACAGGTAGTCTTGAGCGAGAGTAAATTCAATTCGCACCGGATAAGACCGGAGAAGTACTCCAGATATAAGACTGACCCTAGCCCCCGATGCATACATACTGGAGGCTGAGACAGGAGGGGTCAGGAGGCACTGGCCCCATCCGATGAGATCCCCGGATAGGGCCAAGCAGGCAGGATATAACCCCACCCACTTTGCCAAAGCGCATCCCCACTAGAGGGATATCTTCAGCCACCAACTTAACATCCTGATACAAGGCGGACTATAGCCCCAACGATCTCTGCCAAGGCACAACCCAAGGGGGGCGCCAACCCAGACAGGAACATAAAGTCAGTGACTCAACCCACTCAAGTGACGCACCCCTCCTAGGGACGGCATGGAAGAGCACCAGTAAGCCAGTGACTCTGCCCCTGTAATGGGGTTAGAGACAGAGAATCCCACTCGAGAGAGGGGAGACGGCAAGGGCGGTTCGTTGCTCCAGAGCCTTTCCGTTCACCTTCACACTCCTGGGCAGGACTACTAATATGACTGACTGAAGAGATGAGTCTTCAATAAAGACTTAAAGGTTGTGACTGAGTCTGCGTCTCTCTCATGGGTAGGCATACCATTCCATAAAAATGGAGCTCTATAGGAGAAAGCCCTGTCTCCAGCTATTTGCTTAGAAATTCTAGGGACAGTAAGGAAGCCTGCGTCTTGTCACCGTAGCGTACGTGTAGGTATGACCAAATCGTAAAGATAGGTAGGAGCAAGCCCATGTAATGCTTTGTAGGTAGGTTAGCAGTAAAACCTTGAAATCAGCCTTTGCCTTAACAGGAAGCCAGTGTAGAGAGGCTAGCACTGGAGTAATATGATCACATTTTTTGGTTCTAGTCAGGATTCTAGCAGCTGTGTTTAGCACTAACTGAAGTTTATTTAGTGCTTTATCCGGGTAGCCAGAAGGTAGAGAGGACAAACCATTCACAGAGACAAACTGATATCTTTCCGACAGATAAGATCTAAACCTGGCCAGAACTTGTCCATGTAGACCAATTTGGGTAGTCTAACCTAGAAGTAACAAAAGTATACATTTTTCTGCATTGTTTTTGGACAAAGTTTCTGATTCTTGCAATGTTACGTAGATGGAAAAAAGTTGTCCTTGAAATAGCCTTGATATGTTCGTCAAAAAAGAGATCAGGGTCCAGAGTAACGCTGAGGTCCTTCACAGTTATATCTGAGACGACTGTACAACCATCAAGATTAATTGTCAGATTCAACAGAAGATGTCATTGTTTCTTGGGAACTAGAACAAGCATCTCAGTTTTGTCCAAGTTTAAAAGTAGAACGTTTGCAGCCATCTACTTCCTTATGTCTGAAACACAGGCTTCTAGCGAGGGCAATTTTGGGGCTTCACCATGTTTCATTGAAATGTACAGCTGTGTGTCATCCAAATAGCAGTGAAAGTTAACATTATGTTTCCGAATGACATTACCTAGAGGTAAAATATATAGTGAAAACAATAGTGGTCTTAAAACGGAACCTTGAGAAACACCGCAATTTACAGTTGATTTGTCAGAGGACAAACCATCCACCGAGACAAACTGATATCTTTCCGACAGATTAGATCTGAACCAGGCCTGAACTTGTCCGTGTAGACCAATTTGGGTTTCCAATCTCTCCAAAAGAATGCAGTAATCGATGGTATCAAAAGCAGCACTAAGGTTACTTGTGTATCTTTGATGGATTTGTTTGAGCAGATCTCGAGTTGAATATTTTGGGTGTACAATTCTAGATTTAGTCTTCATAGTTTAAAAAAATACAACTCGAGATTTGGCGAAAAGGTCAAGAGGCATAAATCTACAAAGTGAAACAAACCTGTCGATTCATTGTATGTGTGTAGTTGGTCAGGTATACGTTGGTGTACTGTATATTGTTCATGTCATTCTGGCACGACATAACTGACTAAATCACCCACTGAGCTCAAATCTCAGTTTAAATCCTCTCGTGTGTGCACCTTGAACAGCTGCCTCCTAACCTTCTTCTCCCCTCCTAACCCTCTTCTCACACCACATTCATCAGGGCTGCACTTGTGTTTTTTCTGAGAGGCTCGGATGCCCTGGCTGGAAATGGCTCCCTTTCTATTTCTGGTAAATTAATGGATGTCCCTCTTTTTAAAGCCTGTCCTTCCTCTTAGAACGCAGCATTCATGCTGACAGGGCTGGGGTTGTAGTAGTAGTAACTTAGCTGCCTGAATGGCACAGGGGAAGACTTGGAATAATTGTTATTTTTTAGGGGGCTCCCGAGTGGCGCCGCTGTCACTACAGACACAGTGGTTTGATTCCAGGCTGTATCACACCTGACTGTGATTGGGAGTCCCATAGGGCGGCGCACAATTGGCCCAGTGTCGCCGGGGGCTTGGCCGGTGTAGGCAGTCAATTGTAAATAAGAATTTGTTCTAAACTGACTTGCCTACTTAAATGAATAATGGCATAAATTGAGCAACCTCTTTTTGAACCTCAAACCTCAACGTCACCCACAAGGCTACCCTTGGATATCACCAGAAAAGCGTTTGAGTACATTTACATTTACATTTAAGTCATTTAGCAGACGCTCTTATCCAGAGCGACTTACAAATTGGTGCATTCACCTTATGACATCCAGTGGAACAGCCACTTTACAATAGTGCATCTAAATCTTTTAAGGGGAGGGGGGGGTGAGAAGGATTACTTTATCCTATCCTAGGTATTTCTTAAAGAGGTGGGTAGAATAGCTTAGTTCATGAAATTCATCAACATCTGTAAATGGAAGCTGACAACCAAATGGACTCTTCAAATAAGAAAAGTGAATCAAATTGTTGTTCTCTGCTCAATTCTTTTAAAAATGAGAAGTTCTGTTTTACTGTCATCCTTATCTTGGAAACAGGGGTAGTTCTGCTGACAAGGCAGTCCGTTTCAACTCTCTGGAGCAGTCAGAAACAGGTCTCTCACTTTCTCTCTCGCTGCTACATGCAGCTGTAGTAGCTTTGACGGTGTGACTGACACTGTAGACTGTGTACTGATGTGTTTCTACATGGCTGTCTTTGTGTTGTCCTTCCAGCAGGCCAATGAAGCCCTGCATCACCAGCACCAGGTGGCCCAGAACAGCTTGCTGCCTCTCCTCCAGTCAGGAGGACCAGAACCTGTGGACCAGAAACCTGTGATGCCCATCCTCTTGGACCAGAAGCCCCCAGTCAGCGTTGCAGAGCTCCTCAAGGACAATGTGGCCAGTGGGACAGGGGGAGGCGGCGGCGGAGGAGGCGGCAGCGGCGGTGGTCCCGTTGTAGTGGTGAAGAAAGAGCCCAAGTCCAAAACGCCTTTCATCTGCGGCTACTGCAACAAGGCCTTCCGGGACAGCTACCATCTCAGACGGCACGAGTCCTGCCATACGGGCGTCAAGATGGTGTCTCGTCCCAAGAAGACACAGACGGCACCCACCATGGTGCCCATGATCTCCACAGTGCCACAGCGCGAGAACAGCGGCGGGCAGCCCTCTTACATCTCCACCATCGCTGGCATCCTCACCACGGCCACAACCTCAGCCTCCACGGGCTCCAGCATCATGTCTCCCACCATGGTGCCCCAGCAGCAGCACCAGCATCAACAGCAGCACCATCATCATCAGCAGCAGAGCCAGCCCAAGAAGCCTGCCAAGCCAGTGAAGAAGAACCACGGCTGTGAGATGTGTGGCAAGGCCTTCCGTGACGTCTACCACCTGAACCGTCACAAGCTGTCCCACTCAGACGAGAAGCCCTTTGAGTGCCCCATCTGCCAGCAGCGCTTCAAGAGAAAGGACCGCATGACCTACCACGTGCGCTCACACGACGGGGGCGTTCACAAACCTTACATCTGCTCTGTCTGTGGGAAGGGCTTCTCCAGGTGCGTGGCGCAGTTCAACTTATTCAAGTTTTCCTTTAGTCCACTTAAAAAAATGTTATTGTCCATAGTACATGTTGAACTGTAATTGTCAATAATGCATTCTGACAAAGTGTTTTGTGTAAGGTTCTTTGGAATTTCACATATTTCTTATCGTTATCTCTTTTTCACTGCTTCCATTTTAATGGGCCCCAAATGTATTTCCTGGTTGTGGGGAAAAAGCAAGAGGGCCATATCACAACTTTTCAAAAGTCATCTTAATTCAGAATCGGATACATTTATGTACAGGATACGACTATGTTGTAGAAGAAGAAGCCTAACTGACAGGCATAAAGGACTACAAGAGGGCAGATCGTATCCAACAGGTGCAGCCTCATAAAACAATGTCATATGTAGCCCTAGATTAATATGAGGATGATTCAAGTCAATGGCGGGCTTGGTTGGGTAAAAACATTCCACTTGAAATTGATATTCAGTGGTCCGTAGCCTAATCATTTAAAGGTGTGATGAATTTTGGAAATCCTCGTGTGTTTGAATGTAATTGAATTGGACTGGTTAATCAGTCTCACTCAATAGGAATTTAGGAACATTGCTTTGCATACGAGTATGTTTCCACTATGATGCTTTAATGCACATAGCCAAAAGGTGTTATGTACAATTTCCACTTTTGAATGAAATTCCTCAATCAAAGAACAAGGTGGAGTATAATTTGAATGCCTGAAATCACATACCAGAATGCCTATTTATATGGTAACCCTATGAGACAAAGTCCTTAATTGTTGTTCTGGACCACCTCTTGTTTGTGTGTAGCTTTTATGAAGCTCGGCCATGATTACTGATGCCCCACGCAGCTTCTGTTCAGACCATTAGTACTGGCTCATGACATGCAAGCAGTGCCCCGCCATGTATATAAACAGTATCTGGAGCTTTGCGTGCGTCACATAGTAGTCCCTCGTGTCCCCCCTCTCAGGGATATCGGCAGGGGACAGGGAGAATGCTGCAGGGGGCAGACGGCACCAGAAGAGATGGGTCTCCAGTGTAACTCCTGCAGCTCCCAAGGCCAATGGTAGTGTTCTGACTCACTGACTGGTCTGATTTCTAATCATTGATTTAGCTCCTCCCCTTTTGTTATTTCCAATATTGGAGAGTATTTTGTTATTCCCCCCCAACCTAACCCTTTCAGACATCATTAAGTTGTCAGTGAACGATGAAGTTCTTGAGCCAAATTATTAGCAACTCGCTAAGTGAAGTATATTGTATCATAATCATAGTGACTTGGCGCAAAGTAACAAATCTTACTCTTATGCGGCTAGAGGTGCATGTTAATTTTCACGCTTGGCAGTCCTAAAAGAGGCTATTCCCCTCTTCTTTAATGAAGGAGTGTTGTGTGTGAGGGGAGATGTGAGCTTTTGAGCTCCACTGCACTCCTGAGGAGATGGGATTGGACTCCTGCTTGCCATCACGAAAAGCCTGCTAGTGTGAAACTGCCTCCTTAGAGACATTTTTAAGCCACACTCTCCTCCTTTGTTGGAGGGGAATTCTCTGGCTGCGTTTGTCCAATAGCTACATTTCACTAGTGCGGCTTAGTGAGGGCAGAGGAGAACTGAACGACAGATGGACGGCTGTGGTTGCCAGATAATTGTCTTCTCCAGGGTATACTGTAGAACAGATTATTTTATTTTTTTGTGATGTTGTAGAATAGAGTTCTAGTTTGATTTTGAAAAAAATGTCTAAATTCTATCCCTCTGGTTATTTTTTGGTGTGGCTTAACTGAATAATTATCTGGTCTTGTTGCAAGAACATCAATTATTACTTTGGGAGGGGTGTAGTATTTTTCATTTGGGAGGGGTGTAGTAGTGGATTGATGCTCTAATAGCTTGTGTCCCATGGGTCCGATATGGACACCATGAGACTAACGTAAATTTACTGTAGATGTTTTATTTATTTAATTAAACATCATTGAACTATTATGGTATAACTGTGGGTTCACCGAGAATTTGTCATTTGCCTGCAATCTTTGTTGGCCCATTTTGTTAATTGAATCACGTGTCAACAGAGTAGCCCCAGCTACTGTCAGTGTATGGCATTATTGATTAAACTGTACTGGTGTTTTTAGCTATTATACCAGGTTTTAAAATGCCTGTGCTCTTCTGTGTCCTCTCTCCTCCTGCAGGCCTGACCATCTAAGCTGTCATGTGAAGCATGTTCATTCATCAGAGAGACCCTTCAAATGCCAAGTAACGGTAAGGAGCCAGGCATCCTCCTCCGGGACGCCCCTTCCCTGTTTATGGTCACTTTCCTGTACCGCACATTCACTCCTGTTTTGTTGGATTAAGGATGAGATTATTACGCTAACTCCCAATTGTAAAATATGTAATCTTTCCTGAGTCTTCAAGATGTGAGACATTTCTGCAGTGTACACACACACAAACTCATTGAGTGAGTTTTAAAATATATATATATATATATATATATATATATATATATATATATATTTTTTTTATTTTTTTTATTTATTTATTTAACCTTCATTTAACTAGGTAAGTCAGTTAAGAACAAATTCTTATTTACAATGACCGCCAAACCCGGTTGATGCTGGGCCAATTGTGCGCTGCCTTGTGGGACTCCCAATCACGGCTGGTTGTGATACAATCTGTATCAGGCTGTATCTCATCTGATATCCCTGTCATTGTTCCTGTATACCACCCCAGGCCTGCACCTCTGCTTTCGCCACCAAAGACCGCCTGCGCTCCCACATGATCCGACACGAGGGCAAGGTGACCTGCAACATCTGTGGCAAGATGCTGAGCGCTGCCTACATTACCAGCCACCTCAAGACCCACGGCCAGGCCAGCTTCAACAACCCCTGTAATAAAGGTATGCCAAGCAGCCTCCCACTCTCCTCCTCCACTCCCTACATCCTTCCCACTCTCCCCTCAGCCACACCTAGCCTGGGGTCCTCCAGACCCACGGCCAGGCCAGCTTCAACAACCCCTGTAATAAAGGTATGCCAAGCAGCCTCCCACTCTCCTCCTCCACTCCCTACATCCTTCCCACTCTCCCCTCAGCCACACCTAGCCTGGGGTCCTCCAGACCCACGGCCAGGCCAGCTTCAACAACCCCTGTAATAAAGGTATGCCAAGCAGCCTCTCACTCTCCTCCTCCACTCCCTCCATCCTTCCCACTCTTCCCTCAGCCACACCTAGCCTGGGGTGCTCCAGACCTAGGTATTAAATCATATATTTGTTTTCTTAAAAAATACTTTAGGTATTTATTCTGTCCCTATCTTTATGCTGAGAGCACCCCATGCATTGTTGTTCTGTGGTGTCCTGTACAACATAGGCAGGCACAAAGCACGACGTCAGGGGTGTATTCATTCTGACGATTCTGTTGCTAAATGTTTCTTAAATGGAATGAAACAAAGGGGGACCTACCTGAATTTGTCCAGTAAAAACTCTTGTTTTGATATGAGAGTTTCTTCAGAATTATGAAATGGAGTGTAGAGTGACCCATGTCTGTATGTATTTGATTCCAATATATTTGGGTTAGGATAAAGAATGATTAGGAATAGGCCTACCTTCTATTAGCCATTTTCATGGACATTCATATCCTTCAGTGCAGCACCACAAATTGACTTATAGATTCAAATGTACTGCACAACAGTCCCTAACTGATAAGGACTGTGTTACCACTCATTCAGGGATTCATGTCATAATGTAAATTTGCTGGGGCCAACCCACAGCCCTGTCTGGTGTACCAGTTGTTTACATGTGTGGTGGGGATGACAAGTATCTCTGCTGACAGAAATGGATAGCCTGTAGCAGGAAATCTGGTAGGAGACGGTCTAAATTTAAAGGGCTTTGAATGTTCAATTCATTTGATGCTCATAGCGAACTAGTGCAGCAATACAAGTCATTCAAATGCGATATGCGAGTCGACCAAAGAAAACACTTAATATCCTCTTAAGTGTTGATGGGTCTGTATGCTGTTTTCAGACTTTTGTTTTATCTTGTTTTGTCAGCTGTTGAAATTGAGATTTATAACATCTGCTCTCTTGTTGGTTTGTCAAAACTTCACTGACTTATGGATGTTGAAGTCCAGTTTGGAATAATAAGATCACTCTAAAATGGCACGGGCAAAATCTATTGTTCAGCAGACCCTAATCATTTTACCTAATAAAATGATTATGCATACATTATACAACTATCTATTTCTGTCCTCACCAGCTACAATGTGCATTAGACATTTTAGTACTTGGTAGAAGGCCAAATGATTGGCCCTTCATGTATCTAACCCAATGACTTGTGTCCCCCTATGCCCTTCTGGCACGCAGAACCAAGTGATGCCCTGTCCCAATCAGTCCTGTCAATCAATGTAACCCCTATCTGTCTGTATCTCTGAATAGGGCTAAGTGACTGGCAGTGGAACCACCACTCAGGGCTACGAAAAGGTAATCTAGTAGCTAAAGCCGAAACCCATCCCGATCCCAACCCCTCCAAATTTGTAGCTGTATACTTTACTTATGCATTGAAGTGGCCCATTTTCCACTACAGATCTGTCTTCTAGCCTAGCGTGTGTAGTTCTAGTTGTTTTACAACCAAGTTGTTGCAGATGCTTGTGTGTTATGGTTATTCAGGTATCAGGGTTTTATTTCATTAAGCAGGATCAATAAGTTAGCTAGCCAAACGACTTTGATCAACCTTAAATTACAACTCGGAATGTTTAAGTGGAATATGGATTGTTTAAAGCAGTGAGTTAATTATACCATTTCAAGTTGACTATAGTATGAAATAAATTGTTTCTGAATATTAGCTGAAAGTTAGCTGGCTAGCACATTGATCCTGCTTTTTGAATTGCCCCCTCAGGTGAGTTGACGGTAGGAGAGATCTTAAATAACTCGTTCCAAGTCCTTATGGACATCTCTCGTTTTCAAGGTAGGTTCATAAGAATCCTACCATTTTGTTTTATAATGTCTAATCATTTTAATGTGTGTTGACCGTTGCAGTGGCTCAAACCTCGGCCCCTCTAACCCTGTGGAGCTTGGGGCTATCCTAAATGGTTTGTAATGAACAATCATCCAGCTCATTCTGTCTTTCTTTCGCTCCTTCCCTCCCTCATTTTTCCTCAGACTCTAACAACGTGCACAACTCCGGCTCAGTGACGCCCGTCACCAACTCTGCCGCCATCACCTCGGCGATGAACCGTGGCAACGCCAGCAACCCGGTAACCATCGCCGCCCAGATGAACATCACCACCAGCACGGTCAACATCACCTCTCCAATCAACCTGCAGCACCCAGTGACCATCACTGGGCCCATGAATATAGCCCACCCTGTGGCCATCACCTCTGGGATGCCCATGAATATAACCGGGCCGCTTAACATCGCCATGCGGCCCATGGATAGCATGCCTTTTCTCTCCCAGGTCCTGCCTTCCTCCCCTCCCTGGTAGTAACCCCTTCCCTGGCCCCTGGTTAGCATCTCTTTATCAACCCCTCCCACCTCGCTCCTTCTACCCCCAAACCACCACCTCCTCCCTTACTTTAGCAGACCTTCCTCCTTACCAGGAGTACTATAGATGATCTTGTAGTAGAGCAGAGGTGTAGTATGGTGGGCTAGCTGGACGCTGTACCTGTCTGTCCGTCTGGCTGCAGTGGGAGCAGCTGTGACTGCAGCATGATGAGAGGTGGACTGGCCAGCCCCTGTAGATGCTGGTGCATTTTATTACCTTTTAATTGCCGGTAGGAGAACAGTCCTGGAAATCATGTGAAGTCTCGGAAGGAGGAATGGAGGAATGATGCTCCACGTGGAAGCCTGACGTAAACAAACAGGGAGTTATGCCTCACCTTGCGTCAGAACATACCTGCACATTTGGCATTGGAATGAAACTGTAACAAACGTATTGCTGGTATTAATGTTTTTAAATGCTCTCTTACAGAGCAGATGGTTTTTATATTAGTTTTCCTTTTGTTATTATTATTATAGCCTGCTAATCAGTATTTAATAGTTGTATGCATTGTAAGGAGTTAAGTACAGCAAAAGGGACAGAGGCTACCATTTTGCAGGATGGTGATTTTTTTTTCTTCTGGAGAGAAAAATATCAAAGGCTCAACAGTTCAATCTTAGGTCAATGCCTTTGACTGCGTAAGGTGAGCTCTCCCAGGTCCTGATGCCATCTCTGGAAAATGGTCACATTCTCACTGCTGGTTACTGTAAACCTATGGTTTTTGTTAGTTTTGTTTTTGGAATAGTTGTCAGGTGTATTTTTAGATGACTTGATAAAGTAGCCGGAGGACATTACAGTGGTAATGTTACAGGAACACAAGGAGGAAATGTCTCGCACTGAAAGCATATCCCCAAATTATGTCCTGAAAACAGCAGTATTATTAAGAATCAAAATTAGTAGTGTTGGCTGTGAGCCTTGTTAATGTAGAGGCTATCAGAGCCACCTAGTGGCGCAGTAGACACTATGCTGAAAAAAGTCCCAAAGTTCACCTTTTAAAACTTTTAGTGAAAATAGTTATGTTGGGAGAGGTTTTGGTAGGGCCATTTAATCCCCCCCTCTTTTTAGTTTTTTTTTATTGCAGGTTTAGGATCTTATAAGTATGAACTTCTACTCAGGAACCGTACTGAGAGTAGCCCAGTCTTTTGATGACAGTAAAAGGATCAATTTAAGGTCAACACGCAACCTTGGTTGACCTTATACCCATTCTTTGTAAATATTACAACACAATTATTTTATTATTTTGTCTTTGCCTTTCAAAAAATGTAATAAAAGTAGATATCCTTCAACACAGGTCAGGGCTGCAATTACTTTATCAATGTCAATACGACCGTCCATTGGACTACTTTTGCATAGTTTACTTCCCAGGTTAGTTTGAGGTTTTTCTGTCTTCTTAGGTCCTTTTTATTATATTACTGTAGAACCAAAACTGCCATCTGGGGCCCAAGGTGCCCAGAAAGAGAATGGAAGCAGAGATGAGAGGCTGTGTCAACTACATGTGTTCTAGAATGGTCAAAGATTATGGGTCAAGGGTCACAGGGCTGCTTCCTTCCCCAGCCCAGTGCCTACTGGCGCTGACAAGGCCTATGTTCAGTACACAGGCCTCTCCCTCAACTGGCAGGAACTCTTTGGAACACGTGTAGCCGGCACGGCGCCGATGTGAGCCATTGCCCCAAAATCAGGCTGTATGTCAAACTGGTGGACGTTGTTCAGAGACTTCTGCCCTCATCAGTGGCCTCGCCTTCCCTGTGTCTCTGTCTTGGGAAAGGCAATATGTATGAGGCCTTTGCTAGTATTGCATGCATGCCAACACAGTGCCCCAAGATAATTACTCTAATCTGGCATGGAGTTGTGGTCTGTTGGCATTGGATTCCCTTTCCATCAATGTTGCATGTGGACGTCTGAGCTCGTCCAAGTTTGGGTTGAGTAAAAAAGTAATTAGACTTGACAACTTAAAAAAAAAGAACACTACAAACAGAATAGTTTTGAAGTACGTGTATGTTTGTCATTTGGCCTTCCGCAGTGGCCGTAACTAGTGTGCCTGAACTGCTTTACAACAAGACTATTTCACACCTCTGCTTCCTCTTCTAGATGTGATGGACATGGACTTAGACAACACTAGTGCCCAATAGCCTGTTTTAGCATGGGCAGCACCATTGAGGACTTTTTGAAGAAGTCAACTGGATGGGACTTCCTATAGGGTTAAGGAAGGATCACATAATTCTATCCAGGTCATCAGGTGGGATCAACCAATGAATTATACTCATGAGGAAACATTCCATAACTGCAGGTGACAGTAAATCACCTACCTTGTTCTAACAACACACTCCAGGTGGCAGTATGCACCCTTTTAGTTTTGTTTGCCAACTCATAGAAGTAGTAGAAGAAGAAAGTGTACTATTTCAGAATTCAATGGTGCTGCCTCTGCTCTCACAGATGCCATAATGTCTATGGTGATGGACTTGTTTTGTGAAGGAAGCCTTAACTGTTCAGATGGCTAAGAGCTAGACAGCCCCCTCAACCAAATTGATATGTTGTCATTTTTGGAGGCGGGGAGTATGGTTTACATTCAATTAAGTGTTTTGTAAACAACATTCTAAACCGTTATAAACATTTTGAAAACATGTTCTGTAATATTTTTTTAAATAAAGGGCCATTACTCTTATGCACCATCAGTTTCTTTTTAACCAAATGCTTTTAATTTGTTTACGATGACACTACATTTTGTTTTAAATGCAATGATGGTTTTGGGCTTAACTTTGAGTTTTGGAAGAGAAGTTGGTCTGATCTTTCTCAATTTTCTTTATGATTTGGAAGTTCTTGGAGCCCTGTGAAGGCTGATGAATGTATATCTTTGTACAAAACCATTTAGTTCAGAGGACATGTTAGTTATGGTAGACACATGCAAGGAAAAAAAAACTTTTTATAAATCTTTTTGTATTAGAACATTAACAATGGTAATTTTGTATATACGAAGACTAGGCTTTCTAATTAGCATAAAGGTAAACATTCCTACTTTTTTTTTTATACATATGTGTGTCAAGAATAATTGTAAACATATGCGCAATGTTTTTATGTGCCTTTTATTTGGGTTGTCTAAATAAAAGAACTATAAAACATGATTGTGGACTGTCCATGCTGAGTCTCAGTGTAGGGAGGACGGAGTTAACATTTGGCTCACCCAACACCTCCCTTCTCTCGTCCCCCCCCATTTCCCCCCCCTGGTGTCTACACTGCCTGGCTCACAGTTGGCGTATGGTGTAATGATAAGTGCCTCTGACTGCGTATTGAGAGGATTTGGGGTGTATTGTGCCAAACCATGCTGTGTGTGGGTGTTTTTTTTTTTTCTTCTCACTCATTTAAATTTTTATCAATTAAACTTGGAAACTTGGATGGGGTGTCTTTGTTTGTTTTGTTTGTGTGAACTGCACACAGTATTCTAGTTTTTTTTTCTCACACATTTTCATGGTCCAGACTTCAGCTCCTACTGTTTGTGTCAATGTAATCTGGTTCAGTGCACATTTTTTTTTCTTTTTTTTTAACCTTTTATTTAACCAGGCAAGTCAGTTAAGAACATATTCTTATTTTCAATGACAGCCTGGGAACAGCGGGTTAACTGCCTGTTCAGGGGCAGAACAACAGATTTGTACCTTGTCAGCTCGGGGGTTTGAACTCGCAACCTTCCGGTTACTAGTCCAACACTCTAACCACTAGGCTACCCTGCTGCCTGGGGATGAGGTTCGTGTCAGTGTGGATCCAAGTAATTTAGAAGGCAAAGATGCATGACTGAAGAGGATGGAGTGGGGACTTTACACACTGGACAGTTTATTAGGTACACCACCTGTTCACAAAAATGGCTCGCTCCGATAGTGAGTTCATGGTGATGAGTGGTTTACTATATAAAGCAGGCAGGCATTGAGACATTCAGTTTTGATTGAACGTTAGGTCACTTGTTTTAATCATTCTAAGTGACCTAGCGTGGTATGATCGTCGGTGCTAGGCAAAGCGGATCCAGCATCTCAGAAATTGCCGCCCTCCTGGCCTTTTCAAGCTTGACAGTGTCTAGGTTTTACCCGAAAAGTGTGCGAAAAACATTGTCAGCAGCAGTCCTGTGGGCGAAAACAGCTCATGATGAGCTGATGAGGTGGAAGGAGAATGGCATTAAGAGGCAAGAATTGTGAAAGCCAACAGTCAAGCCACAAACAGACAAATAACGGCACAGTGGTGTGCAGACAGCATCTTGGAACGCACAACTCATTGATCTTTGTCACGGATGGGCTATTGAAGCAGAAGACACACCGGGTTCCACTCGTATCAGCTAAAAACAAGAAGTTTCTCCAGTGGGCACGTGATCACCAACATTGGACAATTGAGTCAAAAAATATTGCCTGGTCCGACGAATCCCGGTTCCTGTTGCATCATGCTGATGGCAGAGGCAGGATTTGGTGTAAGCAGCATGAGTAGATGGACCCATCCTGCCTGGTGTCAAAGGTGTAGCGCCATCCAATCTGCAGCAACTGCATGATTGCCATCGTGTCAGCATGGACCAACATCCCTGTGGAACGTTTACCGACTTGTAGAGTGGGTGTTCTGGAGGCAAAGGGGGTCCGACCAGGTACGAGATGGGTGTAACTAATAAACTGTCCGGTGAGTGTACATTTGCAGTCTCACTTCACTCCGCCACCACACATACATTGTGTTGTGGCCCTGGCATGTGGCAGCAAAATGAATCCATTCATTACCATTCAAGTCACAAGAAACGCATCACATCATTTGTCACTTCTCATTCAGAAACACATTTCCACTTGACAGTTTACCCTAAATATTGCCAGGAGAACTCTACCTGCCTGAATGCCTCGTGTCAACTGTAAAGTTTGGTGGATGAAGAATATTCTGTCTCCAACATTCTGGCAACAATGTCCTGTTTCAGCATGACAATGCCCAGTGTTCAGAGTGAGGTCCATACAGGAATGGTTTGTCGATACCAGTGTGGAAGAACTTGACTGGCCTGCACAGAGCCCTGACCTCAACACCATCAAACACCTTTGGGATGAATTAGAATGTCGACTGTGAGCCAGGCCTAATCGCCCAACATCAGTGCCCGACTTCACTAATGCTCTTGTGGCTGAATGGAAGCAAGTCCCTGCAGCAATGTTCCAACATCTAGTGGAAAGCCTTCCCAGAAGTGTGGAGTCTTTTGTGGCAGCAAAGGGGGGACCAACTCCATATTAATGCCTGTGATTTTGGAATGAGATGTTCAACGAGACGTTTGGTAATGTGTTCTATGTTTGAGTTGCTTTTGAAAGCAAAATTTGAATTAAAAATATAGTCATTGTTCAATTCGATTTTCATAATAGCAAGCTAGGACTGGTGGTTTGGGTTGCTAAACTAGCAAGTATGTTTGTTTGGTTACCAAGGAAACTACTGTCGCCATCTTGTAAATTTGCTAGCTACATTATTGGGATCACCAAAGGGATTAATTGGGTCAGTCTCATATGTTGCTTACCTAAAAAGACAATATAGGGTATCTGAAGGAAAAGGTAGTCCTATGTGTTTTTTCTCAGTAAAAAGTGCAGTACATTTCTGTCATTACTTCTTCAAACATACATGCTTTCAACTGGAGGCTAAGCACAAATGTACATTCGCCTCTTTAACATAAATACATCTCTGCTCACTACTGTATTTCTCCCATTTGTCCGCTAGGAAGGTGTGTTGTTCTTTGTTTCTGGGACAACATGATGCAGGCTCTGTGCCTCCGACCGGCAGACATTGTTTTCATAGCTCTGGTTTACTACAATCAGCCAACACAGGCACAGTTTCGTGGAGATCCCTCTGTTGCAATAATTCGGACTTTAAAAACACGGTCACTGAAGAGAGTTATCCACAATCTGTTTGGCAATAAAAATAACATTGGCAGAAGAAATCACCGTCGTAGTTCCCCTTCGGAAACCATTTGTCTGCTTTTCAATGAGTAAGTAACATTAGCTACATTTGACTGTTTTCCAGCTAGCTAGCAAGTAAACGCTAGCCAAATGTGCATTTTTTTTACTAGCTAACTGATTTGGAACACAACGAAGTAACGTTTTAAGTGTTAACAATTTACTAAGATGATGAATAGCTAAAGGACACTGGGTAAAGTGAACCTTGATGGATTGTCTGTTTTCTATGTTGGAATTGGGAGTCAGCGAGGCCCTTCTGAACAGCAGCGTCCCAGGATTGCACAGT
This sequence comes from Oncorhynchus keta, assembly GCF_023373465.1. Classification (NCBI taxonomy): domain Eukaryota; kingdom Metazoa; phylum Chordata; class Actinopteri; order Salmoniformes; family Salmonidae; genus Oncorhynchus; species Oncorhynchus keta. The sequence goes on from NC_068421.1 coordinate 21,508,771, forward strand.
TGTCACATATAGAACAAGGGTTGATGTTAGTTATACAAATATATATTGTTGTGTCCCAAGTAGCTAACGTTACCGTTAGTTAGCTAACTAGTGAACAGATGTGTTTGCTTGCCTTAAATGCTGTCGCATTCGCTTATACTATAGTTTTTCTAAAAAGTATTTACGCTAGCTAATTCCCTTAACGCAATCCACACAACTAACATTGGTTTGCTTGCATTCACTGATTTAGCTAGCTAACGTTAGCTGTCTTCGTAAGCAGTAAATGTCTTAATATCGTAAACTCAAATCCTAAACAAACAGCATATAAAGGTAACACTTCAGTAAATTGGGGATACAACGCATAATGAAACCAGGTGTTTTAACACAGGTGTGGTTCCTGAGTTAATTAAGCAATTAACATCCCATCATTTTTTAAATTTCACCTTTATTTAACCAGGTAGGCTAGTTGAGAACAAGTTCTCATTTGCAACTGCGACCTGGTCAAGATAAAGCATAGCAGTGTGAACAGACAACACAGAGTTACACATGGAGTAAACAATTAACAAGTCAATAACACAGTAGAAAAAAAGGGGAGTCTATATACAATGTGTGCAAAAGGCATGAGGAGGTAGGCGAATAATTACAATATTGCAGATTAACACTGGAGTGATAAATGATCAGATGGTCATGTACAGGTATTGATATTGAGATATTGGTGTGCAAAAGAGCAGAAAAGTAAATAAATAAAATGTGGGGATGAGGTAGGTGAAAATGGGCGGGCTATTTACCAATAGATTATGTACAGCTGCAGCGATCGGTTAGCTGCTCAGATAGCTGATGTTTGAAGTTGGTGAGGGAGATAAAAGTCTCCAACTTCAGCGATTTTTGCAATTCGTTCCAGTCACAGGCAGCAGAGTACTGGAACGAAAGGCGGCCGAATGAGGTGTTGGCTTTAGGGATGAGTTCAGTGAGATACACCTGCTGGAGCGCGTGCTACGGATGGGTGTTGCCATCGTGACCAGTGAACTGAGATAAGGCGGAGCTTTACCTAGCATGGCCTTGTAGATGACCTGGAGCCAGTGGGTCTGGCGACGAATATGTAGCGAGGGCCAGCCGAATAGAGCATACAAGTCGCAGTGGTGGGTAGTATAAGGTGCTTTAGTGACAAAACGGATGGCACTGTGATAAACTGCATCCAGTTTGCTGAGTAGAGTGTTGGAAGCGATTTTGTAGATGACATCGCCGAAGTCGAGGATCGGTAGGATAGTCAGTTTTACTAGGGTAAGCTTGGCAGCGTGAGTGAAGGAGGCTTTGTTGCGGAATAGAAAGCCGACTCTTGATTTGATTTTCGATTGGAGATGTTTGATATGGGTCTGGAAGGAGAGTTTGCAGTCTAGCCAGACACCTAGGTACTTATAGGTGTCCACATATTCAAGGTCGGAACCATCCAGTGTGGTGATGCTAGTCGGGCATGCGGGTGCAGGCAGCGATCGGTTGAAAAGCATGCATTTGGTTTTACTAGCGTTTTAAGAGCAGTTGGAGGCCACGGAAGGAGTGTTGTATGGCATTGAAGCTCGTTTGGAGGTTAGATAGCACAGTGTCCAATGACGGGCCGAAAGTATATAGAATGGTGTCGTCTGCATAGAGGTGGATCAGGGAATCGCCCGCAGCAAGACCAACATCATTGATATATACAGAGAAAAGAGTCGGCCCGAGAATTGAACCCTGTGGCATCCCCACAGAGACTGCCAGAGGACCGGACAGCATGCCCTCCGATTTGACACACTGAACTCTGTCTGCAAAGTAATTGGTGAACCAGGCAAGGCAGTCATCCGAAAATCCGAGGCTACTGAGTCTGCCGATAAGAATCTGGTGATTGACAGAGTCGAAAGCCTTGGCAAGGTCGATGAAGACGGCTGCACAGTACTGTCTTTTATCGATGGCGGTTATGATGTTGTTTAGTACCTTGAGTGTGGCTGAGGTGCACCCGTGACCGGCTCGGAAACCAGATTGCATAGCGGAGAAGGTACGGTGGGATTCGAGATGGTCAGTGACCTGTTTGTTGACTTGGCTTTCGAAGACCTTAGATAGGCAGGGCAGAATGGATATAGGTCTGTAACAGTTTGGGTCCAGGGTGTCTCCCCCTTTGAAGAGGGGGATGACTGCAGCAGCTTTCCAATCCTTGGGGATCTCAGACGATATGAAAGAGAGGTTGAACAGGCTGGTAACAGGGGTTGCGACAATGGCGGCGGATAGTTTCAGAAATAGAGGGTCCAGATTGTCAAGCCCAGCTGTCAAGCCCAGCTGATTTATACGGGTCCAGGTTTACTCATACTTAGGGTCATGTATGAAAATGTCCAGTTGGCCATTTTTTTTTGTCAACCATGGATAGAAGCAGAGATCAAATTGCATTGGTCACGTAAACATATTTAGCTAATTTTATTGTGGGTGTAGATCTGTAACTTTGAAAGAGGGGTCTCAAAGGAGCATAAGTGGTTTACGGTCACCAGATCTTAACTCACTTACTGGAGATTCTGGAGCTGCATCTGAGAGTTTTCCACCACCATCAACAAAATACAAAATTATAGAATTTCTTGTGGAAGAATGCCGTTGAATCCAGACACTTGTAGAATCTATGCCAAGGTGCATTGAAGCTGTTCTGATGGCTCGTGGTAGCCCATCGCCCTATCAATACACTTTATGTTGATGTTTCTTTTATTTTGACAGTTACCTGTAGTTGACAGGAATTTGTTCATAAAGCGATCAAGCAACACATGCCTGATTTCTAGTCAGTGACACGAACAAAGACAGCTGCCAGAGCAATGGAGTGATGGTTCACCGTTAATAAAGCCACACTGTAAATATTTATTCATGATCAATAAGATGCAGATCCTTATATTATCTCGCACAGTATATTATTAAAGTTCCCATGTGCCAACAAAGCTTTCACAATAAGCTTTGTTGGCAAGTATACCTAAGGCTAGTATACCTATTATTATGAAAGAATAGTGGATATTTATCATGTGTGTCCTAAACTGTGGCAGTTACTTCTAAACAGTACAACATTATTGATTGTGTTCATAAGATGTTCAAGCATGTCTGTGTCAAGGATGATAACATTTTCATGTAACAGAAAACTCTGTCCAAAGTAGTGGTCGACCGGTTATGATTTTTCAATACCGATTATTGGAGGACCAGAAAAAGCCGATACCGAATAATCGTCCAATTTAAAAAATAAATAAAAAAGACAATTACAACAATATTGAATGAACATTTATTTTAACTTAATATAATACATCAATAAAAATCCATTTAGCCTCAAATAAATAATGAAACATTTTCAATTTGGTTTAAATAATGCAAAAACAAAGTGTTGGAGAATAAAGTAAAAGTGCAATATGTGCCATGTAAGAAAGCTAACGTTTAAGTTCCTGCTCAGAACATGAGAACATATGAAAACTGGTGGTTCCTTTTAACATGAGTCTTCAATATTCCCAGGTAAGAAGTTTTATGTTGTAGTTATTATAGGACTATTTTCTCTCTACGATTTGTATTTCATATACCTTTGACTATTGGATGTTCTTATAGGCACTTTAGTATTGCCAGTGTAACAGTATAGCTTCTGTCCCTCTCCTTGCTCCTACCTGGGCTCGAACCAGGAACACATCGATAACAGCCACCCTCGAAGCAGCATTACCCATGCAGAGCAAGGGGAACAACTACTCCAAGTCTCAGAGCAAGTGACGCTATTAGCGTGCACCCCGCTAACTAGCTAGTCATTTCACATCGGTTACACCAGCCTAATCTCGGGAGTTGATAGGCTTGAAGTCATAAACAGCGCAATGAAGAACTGCTGGCAAACGCACGAAAGTGCTGTTTGAATGAATACTTACGAGCCTGCTGGTGCCTACCATCACTCAGTCAGACTGCTCTATCAAATCATAGACTTAATTGTAACATATTAACACACAGAAATACGAGCCTTTGGTAATTAAAATGGTCCAATCCGGAAACTATCATTTCGAAAACAAAATATTTATTATTTCAGTGAAATACGGAACGTTCCGTATTTTATCTAACGGATGGCATCCCTAAGTCTAAATATTGCTGTTACATTTACAACCTTCAATGTTATATCATAAGTATGTACAATTCTGGCAAATTAATTACGGCCTTTGTTAGGAATAAATGGGCTTCACACAGTTCGCAATGAGCCAGGCGGCCCAAACTGCTGCATATACCCTGACTGCTTGCACGGAACGCAAGAGAAGTGACACAATTTGCCTAGTTATAAGAAATTCATGTTAGCAGGCAATATTAACTAAATATGCAGGTTTTAAAAGATATACTTGTGTATTGATTTTAAAGAAAGGCATTGATGTTTATGGTTTGGTACATTGGTGCAACGACAGTGCTTTTTTCGCAAATGCGCTTGTTAAATCATCACCCGTTTGTCGAAGTATGTGATTCAATGAGAAATGAACAGGCACCGCATCGATTATATGCAATGCAGGACACGCTAGATAACTACACATGGTTGATGATATTACTAGTTGGACTAGTGATTATGTTAAGATGCATTGTTTTTTATAAGATAAGTTTAATGCTAGCTAGCAACTTATCTTGGCTTCTTGCTGCCCTCTCGTAACAGGTAGTTCCTAGGCCGTCATCGAAAATAAGAATGTGTTCTTAACTGACTTGCCATGTTAAATAAAGGTGTGTTAAAAAATAAAAATAAACATATTGGCAAGTCTGTGTCCAAAAATACTGATTTATTATGAAAACTTGAAATCGGCCCTAATTAATCGGCCATTCCGATTAATCGGTTGACCTCTGGTCCAAAGCGTCACGGCTGCTTTGATGCCACTCTGTCTATAATCCGAACTGATGTTGAATCCGTAAATATTCCTCTTCTTGCTCTAGAAATTCTTTACAGTTCCAAGGATTTCAAGATTTCAAAATATTCCGGGTCAAGAGTTTGTTCTCATCTTGAGCTCCTGGTCTTGAATTGCCCGGTGAGGCTGAACAGAACTCACCACCATGTTTCCAGATGAGTTTCAGAAGCGCTAATCGTTCATTAGAAATGTTTTTGACTGCTGCCCGTGGTTTGAGAGGTCACAGAGATGGTATTCTGAAGGTTTGCACTGCAGTTGGCCTCTCTCTCTCTCTCTCTCTCATCTCATTATGACTCAGCATGCCAAAGTAACTTCTTGTTTTGGTTATCATTTTCCCACATCTTTTGAAAAGTGCAAGTTAGCAATACAATGAAGCCAATCGCATGGTCGGTCGATGGATACACAATGTCAAATTAGACTATGTTCTGTAACAGGCCCACTTTACGCAAAGTGTTACCTGTGTAGCAGTGTTTCTGTTACCTGGCAATTGCAGGCTTTTGCCCCCATGAATAAAACTGTTTCCGGGCAGAATGACCAGGCAAAAAAAAAATCCAGCGCAAAATAGAGCTTTTTATTCATTGATGCTTTTTATTCATTATGTGTATATATATTTGACCGTCATGCTTATCAGTATATAGGTTAATTTGCATAATTTAGTGGAATTAAATTGGCCTGTCTATTTTTGTTATTCATCATGTATCTTATTTATTCAACAACTATTACACACTCACAGCATACAGAGCCTATTTTGAGCGGGATTTCTCCTGCAGCTTCTCAGCTGGTTGCTGCTGGACTAAAACATGCTTTTATAAGCCCAATCACTGCACAAAAATTCTAAATGCAATCACGTGTTAACAGTTTTGGTGCAGAATTAAAAATGGCGCAAAAAAAACATTTCTCATTAATTCTATTGCAGGCAACAGGCTATCAACACGTCACCCACCACTTTACAATGTGAGCTGGAGGCAGTATACATTTAGAAAACATTTAATTATTTTTTATTTCATATGATGAGGTATCTTACCTTGCTTCAAAGGAGCCTATAGGCAAAATCTCACCATGGAAACGTGGAGGCAATTATTTTTAGAAAGACTTCATAGGCGGCACGTGAGTTGGAAGATTACTATTTTTACCATTCTGCATGCCAGTTAGGATTTTCATATGCGCAATTTCATGGAACAGTAAAAATTTCAATAACATTTTTCTTTCTCAAAATCGTTGTCATGTGGTTAATCATAAAAATCGGAATTAAAATGATATGAATCTAAAAGTTATAAGTCCAACTAATGCGAGATCAAAAAATAGAAAGAATGGCGCCGGAGGAGATGGCTGCCGTTTACGGACTCCTAAACAATTGTGCTATTGTGTTTTTTTTTGCATTATTTGTAACTTCTGTTTTTATTTTGTACATAATGTTGCTGCCACTGTCTCTTATAACCAAAAATAGCTTATGGATATCAGGACACCTCGCACTGGACCAATATTTTTTCTTTAACGAGTCGGACGCAAATTATTTACTTCAGACATCCGACAAGGCCCGATGCAACGTAACCCCCCATGTCATTTGCATCATCAGAAAGAGACCGAGATATCAGGGACGTAGGTACGGGGTGCCTTGTAAGGATCCGACGGTGAGTGGGTAATCTGCCTCTACCATCAGTCTGATTAGCCAACGTACAATCATTGGATAACAAAATAGACGAGCTACAATCACGAAAATCCTACCAACGGGACATTAACTGGAATATCATATGTTTCGTCGTGGCTGAACGATGACACGGATAACATACAGCTGGTTGGGTTTACGCTGCATTGGCAAGATAGTGGTAAGGCAAGGCGTGGCGGTCTGTGTATATTTGTAAACAAAAGCTGGTGCACGAAATCTAAGGTCTTCAAGGTTTTTCTCGCCTGGGGTAGAGTATCTCATGATAAGCTGTAGACCATACTATTTACCAAGAGTTTTCAACTGTATTTTTCGTAGCTGTCTACATTAGTGGTCGACTGATTAATCGGAATGGCTGATTTTAATTAGGGCTGATGTCAAGTTTTCATAACAATCGGTAATCGGCATTTTTGGACACCGATTATGGCCGATTACATTGCACTCCACGAGGAGACTGCGTGGCAGGCTGACAACCTGTTATGCGAGTGCATCAAGGAGTCAAGGTAAGGTGCTAGCATTAAACATATCTTATAAAAAACAATCAATCTTAACATAATCACTGGTTAACTACACATGGTTGATGATATTACTAGTTTATCTCGATTGTCCTGCTTTGCATATAATCGATGCAGTGCCTGTTAATTTATCATTGAATCACAGCCTACTTCGCCAAACGGGTGATCTAACAAGCACATTTGCGAAAAAAGCACTGTCGTTGCACCAATGTGTACCTAACCATAAACATCAATACCTTTCTTAAATCAATACACAAGTATATATTTTTAAACCTGCATATTTAGTTAATATTCCCTGCTAACATGAATTTATTTTAACTAGGGAAATTGTGTCACAGGTAGGCCTGAGGGAGGAGGTCAGAGACCTGGCTGCATGGTGCCAAGATAACAACATCTCCCTCAACGTGATCCAGACAATGGAGGTGATTGTGGACTACAGGAATAGGTGGACCGAGCACACCCCCATTCTCACCGACAGGGCAGTGGAGCAGGTTGAGAGCTTCAAGTTCCTTGGTGTCCACATCACCAACAAACTAACATGGTCCAAACACACCAAGACAGTCGTGAAGAGGGCACGACAAAGCCTATTCCCCCTCAGGAAACTAAAAAGATTTGGCATGGGTCCTCAGTTCCTCAAAAGGTTCTACAGCTGCACCATCGAGAGCATCCTGTCTGGCTGCATCACTGCCTGGTATGGCAACTGCTCTGCCTCCGACCACAAGGCACTACAGAGGGTAGTACGTACGGCCCAGCACATCCAAGCTTCCTGCCACCCAGGACCTCTATACCAGGCGCTGTCAGAGGAAGGGCCTAAAAATTGTCTAAGACTCCAGCCACCCTTGTCATAGACTGTTCTCTCTGCTCCCGCACGGCAAGCGGTACCAGAGCGCCAAGTCTAGGTCCAAAAGGCTTCTTAACAGCTTCTACCCCCAAGCCATAAGATTAATGAACAGCTAATCAAATGGCTACCTAGACTATTTGCATTGTCCTCCCCCATCCCACCCCTCTTTTACAATGCTGCTACTCTCTGATTATCTATGCATAGTCACTTTAACTTTACCTACATGTACATATTACCTTGACTAACCTGTATCCCTGCACATTGACTCCGTACCGGTACCCCCTGTGTGTAGCCTCGCTACTTTTACTGCTGCTCGTTAATTATTTTTATTTTTTATTTTCTTTACTTATCTATTTTTGCTTAACACTTATTTTTCTTAAATGCATTGTTGGTTAAGGGCTTGTAAGTGAGCATTTTCCTGTTGTATTCGACGCATGTGACAAATCAAATTGGATTTGATAAACAGCCTCTGCCATATGGACACATTGATACAGGGTGATCTATTGGCGGCTAAAGAAATAAGTCTATGGAACACAGCCTATATAGTCCAATTCAGCTTTAGGCCTATAACTTCCATTGCGCTTTCACATCGATGATTGGTGATTATTGAAGGGGAGACTGTTGGAAATATTTTTCAAATAGCTTACTCTGAGGAACTAGCCCCCTGCACCTCTCTGGTTCAGAGCGGTTGGGTTAACTGTGGAAGACACATTTCAGTTGAATGCGTTCAGTTGTACAACTGACTAGATATCCTCCTTTTCCCTTCATAGTTTTAATATATTATCATTCACAATGGATGTTTAAAAAAACACTTTTCTACTATAGCCGCGGGAAGTAGGGAAGCTGAGAGTGCTGCAGCAACACCTGAGAAATCTCTACCTCAACATGTAGGGGTGCTGAGGGTTCTGCAGCACCACCTGATAAATCTCTTCCTCAACATGTAGGGGTGCTGAGGGTGCTGCAGCACCACCTGATAAATCTCTACCTCAACATGTAGGGGTGCTGAGAGTGCTGCAGCAATACCTGATAAATCTCTACCTCAACATGTAGGGGTGCTGAGGGTGCTGCAGCACCTCCTGATAAATCTCTACCTCAACATGTAGGGGTGCTGAGAGTGCTGCAGCAATACCTGATAAATCTCTACCTCAACATGTAGGGGTGCTGAGGGTGCTGCAGCACCTCCTGATAAATCTCTACCTCAACATGTAGGGGTGCTGAGAGTGCTGCAGCAATACCTGATAAATCTCTACCTCAACATGTAGGGGTGCTGAGAGTGCTGCAGCAATACCTGATACATCTCTACCTCAACATGTAGGGGTGCTGAGAGTGCTGCAGCACCTCCTGATAAATTGCTAACTCAACATGTAGGGGTGCTGAGAGTACTGCAGCAATACCTGATAAATCTACCTCAACATGTAGGGGTGCTGCAGCAATACCTGATAAATCTCTACCTCAACATGTAGGGGTGCTGAGAGTGCTGCAGCAATACCTGATAAATCTCTACCTCAACATGTAGGGGTGCTGAGGGTGCTGCAGCACCTCCTGATAAATTGCTACCTCAACATGTAGGGGTGCTGAGAGTGCTGCAGCAATACCTGATAAATCTACCTCAACATGTAGGGGTGCTGCAGCACCTCCTGATAAATTGCTACCTCAACATTATCAGGACAGAGACACCAGACATATGGGGCACTCCAAACAAAAGACAATGAAAAAAATGACATCTCGCAAATGATGGTTATGAAATAAACTTGTTTTGAACCCTGCAAACAACATTTCAACTGTGAGAATGAAAACGGTAAATAACTCATTTAATAAATGAAATAACAGAAATGTATGTAACCAAATGATGAGTAACGGTACATTTACTACTGATGACATATGTTATGGGGAATTGATTTTAAAAAATGTATCAGAGGGCAAACCACACACTCAATGAATGTGCAAGAATTGGCAGGAGACAGCTGAGACATTCTGGAAAGAGACTCACCTACGTCTTTGTCACATACCCCTTGTTTTAATTATACTCAAGAAACTTTATAGTCACACATATATATTTTAGATGCTTTTCGCTGACAGCTGCAACTCCGTAATCAGCTAGGCAGGCCTATTGCCACGCTCGCTGCCCAAATTGCGGGCTACCCAAATATGCATAGGCCTATGATCTTTTTCAAATAAGCTAATGATCCTGTCCTCGAGTCCTCTGTGGCTAAGTCATACTTGCTGTCGAAGTATTTTTTTATGATTTGTATTTATGTATAGACAGGAGTGATTTATAATGAATTTATCAAATGTATTTCCATTTACTTCCCTATTGGACCGCCATTTAATTTATCTCCCGTTCTACTGGATTTCATATCAACTTTCTTTGGTTATCCAGAAGCCAAATGTACAATCCTGGTCATATTAGCAACCCGTCGCAGTTGTTGCGTGTTTAGATTCCCCATCTTTCTAACAGAGATTTTATCGGTCACATATGGAACCACTATCAGGTGCACTGTTAAGAATGGTGTTCTCGAAAATGTTTTTTTGGCAAATGTTTGAAAGTGCTGTTTTATTGGCTGCTTCATTACATGAGTTACATGTTCTGTTTACCATAATGTAAATGTGATATTTTTTTTACTTATCTATTTTTGCTTAACACTTAGATGCCCTAATGGATTACTACCCCAGTGTCACGCCTTGGTCTTTAGTATTTTGTGTTTTCTTTATTATTTGGTCAGGCCAGGGTGTGACATGGGTTTATGTTGTTGTATTTCGTATTGGGGTTTTTGTATTATTGGGATTAAGGCTGAGTAGGTGTGTTGTATATGCTTGACTGCCTAATGCAGTTCTCAATCAGAGTCAGGTGATTCTCGTTGTCTCTGATTGGGAACCGTATTTAGGTAGCCTGGTTTCGCTTTGTATTTTGTGGGTGATTGTTCCTGTCTCTGTGTAGTTTCAGCAAACAGGCTGTAATTAGGTTTCACGTTCTGTTTGTTGTTTTGTATTGTATAGTTATTTCATGTATTGTCATTTCATTTATTAAAGAACATGAGTAACAACCACGCTGCATTTCGGTCCGACTCTCTATCCACAAACAAAGAACGACGTTACAGAATCACCCACCACTCACGGACCAAGCAGTGTGTTAACAGGCAGCGACAGCTTGAACAGCGAAGGGAGGACGTTATGGACAGCAGAGGCATGGAGTATACGACGTGGGAAGAAATCGACAGGTGGGCGGCCGACCCAGACAGAGTGCAGGTGCCCGCCTGGGATTCGCTGGAGCAATGCGAAGAGGGCTATAGGCGAATGGAATCGAAAAGAAAGAGACGGCGGTGCAGAGCGAAACCCGAAAGTCACCCCCAAATATTTATTGGGGGGGGGGGCTCAGGGAGAGAGTAGCAGAGTCAGGAGTCAGACCTGAGCCTACTCTCCCTGTTAATCGTGAAGAGCAGCTGCAGTGGGAGAGGCTGCACCACCTGGAGAAATGGGAGGGAAGAACTGGACGGTAAAGTACCCTGGGCTCAGCCTGGAGAATATCGCCGCCCCAAGGAGGAACTGGAGGCGGCGAAAGCTCAGAGGCGCAGATATGAGGAGGCAGCACGGTGTAGCGGATGGAAGCCTGAGAACCAGCCCCAAAAATTTCTTGGGGGGGGGGGGGGCTCAGGGAGAGTGGCTGAGTCAGTAGATAGACCTGAGCCAACTCTCCTTGTTTATCGTGAGGAGCCAAGGAGGAGACCAGAACCAGAGCCGGTGTTAGAGGTGAGCGAAGCAGAGACTGTGAACGAGTTAATGGGGAAAGTGGAGGAGAGAGTAATGAGGGATTTGCTAGCTTGGTGCTTTAGGTACAAGATTCGTCCGACGGAGCGTGTTGGGGATTTGATGGCACCTGGGTCAGCGCTCCATACTCGTCCTGAGGTGCGTGTTAGTCGGCTGGTGAAAAATGTGCCAGCCTCACGCACTAAGCCTCCTGTGCACATCCCTAGCCTTGCACGTCCGGTGCCAACACTGCTCTCAAGATCTCCAGTACGCCTTCACGGTCTAGCCCATCCTGTGCCACCTCCACACTCCAGTCCTCCGGTAGCAGCTCCACGCACCAGGCTGCCTGTGCGTGTCCTCGATCCAGTACCACCAGTTCCAGCACCACGCACCAGGCCTTCAGTGCGCCTCGCCTGTTCAGCGCAGCCAGCGCCTTTCTCCTCTACTGCGCTGCCGGAGTCTCCCGCCTGCCCAGCGCCGCCAGTCTGCCCAGCGCCGCCAGTGCTCCCAGTCTGCCCAGCGCCGCCAGTCTGCCCAGCGCCGCCAGTGCTCCCAGTCTGCCCAGCGCCGCCAGTCTGCCCAGCGTCGCCAGTCTGCCCAGCGCCGCCAGTCTGCCCAGCGCCGCCAGTCTGTCAGGATCAGTTAGATCCACCAGTCAGCCTGGATCCACCAGTCTGCCAGGATCCGCCAGTAGTGCCAGGATCCGCCAGAAGTGCCAGTCAGCCAGGATCCGCCAGAAGTGTCAGTCGGCCAGGATCTGCCAGTCGGCCAGGATCTGCCAGTCGGCCAGGATCTGCCAGTCTGCATGACGCAGCCAGAGCTGTCAGTCTGCAAGGAGCTGTCAGTCTGCATAGAGCAGCTAGATCCGCCAGTCAGCCATGATCTTCTAGATCTGCCAGTCAACCAGATTCTGCCAGTCAACCAGTCTCTTCCAGATCTGCCAGACAACCAGTCTCTTCCAGATCTGCCAGTCAACCAGTCTCTTCCAGATCTGCCAGTCAACCAGTCTCTTCCAGATCTGCCAGACAACCAGTCTCTTCCAGATCTGCCAGACAACCAGTCTCTTCCAGATCTGCCAGACAACCAGTCTCTTCCAGTTCCGCCAGCCAGCCAGGATCTACCGAAGCCTACTACCTCCCTGAGCTTCATCTCAGTACTGAGCTTCCTCTCAGTACTGAGCTTCCTCTCAGTACTGGGCTTCCTCTCAGTACTGGGCTTTCTCTCAGTACTGGGCTTTCTCCCCGAGCCCCGAGCTGCCCCTCAGTCCCGAGCTGCCCCTCAGTCACGAGCTGCTCCTCAGTTCTGTGGGGTTCTGGGTGAGGACTATTAGGCCATTGTCGGCGGCGAGGGTGGATTATCCCAGGACGTGAAGGGGAGGAACTCGGATATTAATGGAGTGGGGTCCACGTCCCGAGCCGGAACCGCCACCATGGACAGACGCCCACCCGGACCCTCCCTATGGTTTTGAGGTGCGTCCGGGAGTCCGCGCCTTGGGGGGGGTTCTGTCACGCCTTGGTCTTAGTATTTTGTGTTTTCTTCATTATTTGGTCAGGCCAGGGTGTGACATGGGTTTATGTTGTTGTATTTCGTATTGGGGTTTTTGTATTATTGGGATTACGGCTGAGTAGGGGTGTTGTATAGGCTTGGCTGCCTGAGGCGGTTCTCAATCAGAATCAGGTGATTCTCGTTGTCTCTGATTGGGAACCGTATTTATGTAGCCTGGTTTCGCTTTGTATTTTGTGGGTGATTGTTCCTGTCTCTGTGTAGTTTCACCAGATAGGCTGTAATTAGGTTTCACGTTCCGTTTGTTGTTTTGTATTGTATAGTTATTTCATGTATCGTCATTTCATTTATTAAAGAACATGAGTAACAACCACGCTGCATTTCGGTCCGACTCTCTATCCACAAACGAAGAACGACGTTACACCCAGTGCATATGGGTCTGATAGATTTCTCAAATGGTAACTAAACAATCTTCCTGGTCATGTTGTCTGACGCCACATTTTACTAACGGAAATCCTTCTGTGTAGTAACACTGTTTATTACACTGTTACATAGTGCTTTAGTAATTGCTCTTTTATTGCATACTGATGAAATTGAGTGGATTTGTGTCAGTTCTCTACGGTTTTATTTCTATCTGCAAGGAAACCACCATAACTTGTGGATTTCTCTTTCTTCCTACAAGGCCAATGGTCTGTCCATCCACAGATCAGAGATAAAGACTGATGGAGGAGGAGGCATGTTAAAAAAACCTGACCTGCATCTTCTCCTTTACGGCTGCATGCCCCAGCTAGGTGCTGCCACTCCCTTCCCCCTTCACGGGGTGCCCTGACCTGCATCTTCTCCTTTACGGCTGCATGCCCCAGCTAGGTGCTGCCACTCCCTTCACCCTTCACGGGGTCCCCTGACCTGCATCTTCTCCTTTACGGCTGCATGCCCCAGCTAGGTGCTGCCACTCCCTTCCCCCTTCACTGGGTCCCCTGACCTGCATCCCCTTCACTGGGTCCCCTGACCTGCATCTTCTCCTTTACGGCTGCATGCCCCAGCTAGGTGCCACTCCCTTCCCCCTTCACGGGGTCCCCCTTTACGGCTGCATGCCCCAGCTAGGTGCTGCCACTCCCTTCCCCTTCACGGGGTCCCCTGACCTGCATCTTCTCCTTTACGGCTGCATGCCCCAGCTAGGTGCTGCCACTCCCTTCCCCCTCACGGGGTCCCCTGACCTGCATCTTCTCCTTTACGGCTGCATGCCCCAGGTGCTACTCCCTTCCCCCTTCACGGGGTGCTGCCATCTTCTCCCCTTGCCCCAGCTAGGTGCTGCCCCCTTCACGGGGTCCCCTGACCTGCATCTTCTCCTTTACGGCTGCATGCCCCAGCTAGGTGCTGCCACTCCCTTCACCCTTCACGGGGTCCCCCCTTCCCCTTACGGCTGCATGCCCCAGCTAGGTGGTCCCCCACGGGGTCCCCTGACCTGCATCTTCTCCTTTACGGCTGCATGCCCCAGCTAGGTGCTGCCACTCCCTTCCCCCTTCACGGGGTCCCCTGACCTGCATCTTCTCCTTTACGGCTGCATGCCCCAGCTAGGTGCTGCCACTCCCTTCCCCCTTCACGGGGTCCCCTGACCTGCATCTTCTCCTTTACGGCTGCATGCCCCAGCTAGGTGCTGCCACTCCCTTCACCCTTCACGGGGTCCCCTGACCTGCATCTTCTCCTTTACGGCTGCATGCCCCAGCTAGGTGCTGCCACTCCCTTCACCCTTCACGGGGTCCCCTGACCTGCATCTTCTCCTTTACGGCTGCATGCCCCAGCTAGGTGCTGCCACTCCCTTCCCCCTTCACAGGGTCCCCTGATTTGCATATGGCTCCTGACCCTCTGTTTGGCCCTCCCAGGGGATGCTGGGAAAGGCAGGCAGATGGGCCAGAGTGAGGCCCATCTGGATAACCCCCCTCTCCCATGTTGTCCCCCCTCCTCTTCTATCACCCGATGGTACTCATCAGTGACCATGTGATGCCACATGGGAACGTTCTCCTCTATCCCAGAGTTCTGTCTGGATGAGAGGATGAAAGATTTGGGCGGGGCCCAACTGACTAGTATGGTCTGTCTATGGGCTGTTTTCACTACTTGCTGTAGCCCTACATTTGTTTAATCTCTCTGTTTTATCATGACATCTTTCACTTATTCTTTGTAACCATGGTATTAACATCCAACGTTTTGACTGGTAAGTTTTGTTCTATCACTCTCCTTTCTGCTTTGCCGCTAAAAAAAATAAACAAGCCATTTATTTGCCATTTCATTGAAGGGCATCTAAAGCGCATTCTTCCCTGGGTTGTGTGAAATTAGATCTATGAATCATCTCAGTGAGTCGGTCAACTCTCTCCCTGGGGTAGTAGGAGGTAAAAACTCTCTATTCCCCTGCGTGACAGATGGCCCAGAAAGGGCCTGCTACAACCACGGTTGTCATTATTAGTTTTATAACGTGTGTTCTGACAGATGCAGCAGGCACACACATTTAAGGCTTACAGGAAGAGGAGGAGGACAAATGGGAGAGGGGGGGTTGACATTTCCAGTAACGCTTCCACTGACATCGATGTCCCCTCCACTCACTCAGGCACACACTCACATTCTATCGCTCCCTCTTGCTCGCTCTCCTCTTTCACACACCTCCTCCTTCCCCAGAACCAGGTCATTGAACAGGAAGGATTATGGGTTGCCACTGTCACAGTAGTCACTAGACTTTGGTTCAGTGCTCTGTTGTCTCTACTTTCTGTCCCACTCCCACCATGCTTATGGGTCACATGTGATTACTGTAGCTGGTTCAGGGAGGCAGGCAGCGCTTTTTCCTTATTTTCTTACGCTTAGATTTTCACCTCAATGACCTGGAAGTTGGAACAATTCACCAATCCGAAGCTGCTGTTCAAATACATTTTTTTGGTCGCGTACACATTTTGCAGATGTTATCGCAGGTGTAGCAAAATGCTTCATGTTTCTAGCTCCAACAGTGCAGTACACCGAGTGTACAAAACCTTAGGTACACCTTCCTAATATTTAGTTGCACCCCGTTTTGCCCCCAGAACAGCTTCAATTAGACAGGGCATGGACTCTACAAGGTGTCAAGTGTTCCACAGGGATGCTGGCCCATGTTGACTCCATTGCTTCCCACAGTTGTGTCAAGTTGGCTGGATATCCTTTGGATGGTGGACCATTCTTGATACACAGGAAACTGTTGAGCATGAAAAACCCAGCAGCGTTGCAGTTCTTGACACACTGAAATCAGTATGCCTGTCACCTCATACCTTTTTCAATGGCACTTACATCCTTTGTCTTGCCCGGTCACCCTCTAAATGCCACACATACACAATCCATGTGTCAATTGTCTCAAGACTTAAAAATCCTTCTTTAACCTGTCTCCTCCCCTTCATCTACACTGATTGAAGTGACATCAATGAGGGATCATAGCTTTCCCCTGAATTCACCCGGTCCGTCTGTCATGGAAAGAGCCCATTCGGTGTACCTGACAATGCACATCAAAATGAAGAAATATTACAACGTTATTATTGTACCCTTGATAAGTGGACTAGGTCTACAAATTGGCCAATCACAATAAATGTTATTGGAACGTGTGTATGTGGTATGTAAGTTATGGAGAAGCAGTGTATTCCACAGACGAGTAGGGAAAAAGAGCTGGGGCCTGATAGGGGGGTTAAACTCCACAGGAACTGCACTTCATTCAAAATGAATGTGTGACCAAAGGCATTTGCCGTTCTGGTTTCTCCTTGTCCATTAAAACTCCATATTTCTCAAGTCCCACTGCTGACTGGCTGCTAAAAGCCTCTGTGCTTCTGGGGTGGAGGAGGCAGTTGGAGCCAGACATGACCGACTGTGTGATTTATTACACCACACCTCGCTATCACTTGGCCTTTGCTCCTCTTCCCTATCACTTCTGTCATCCCTTCGCCAAGATGTTGTAGTTGGCTGGGGCTGCATGAGCAATGTGCAAATTATGCAGTGTTGTTGAATGCAACATTTCCTTTTTTAATTCCGGAAACCTCTTTTTTTAGGTCCTCTGAATAATGACAAAACTACCATCTTTAGAATCATGTTAAATGAGCTATATCATGAGCCTTTCTGTCTGATACTTCTACAGAATTTAGAGTTATGGGTTTCAGCCTGCATGCGTGAGATTTAGGCCAACAGACAATGTCTAGAAGTCTCTTGTGAATGTTTCGTTCAATAATGTATTGACTGGCAGTTTGTCATACGGTCTATACACACCATTACGTACAGTGCCTTGCAAAAGTATTCATCCCGCTGGGTGTTTTTCCTATTTTGTTGCATTACTACCTGTAATTTTAAATGTATTTTTATTTGGATTTCTTGTAATGGACATACACAAAATCATCCAAATTGGTGAAGAGAAAAATAAATGTACTTGTTTCAAAAGATCATAAAAAAAAAAAAAATGAAAAGTGGTGCGTGCATATGTATTCACCCCCTTTGCTATGAAACCCCTAAATAAGATATGGGTAACCAATTACCTTCAAAAGTCACATAATTAGTTATATTGCACACAGGTGGACTTTATTTAAGTGTCACATGATCTGTCACATGATCTCAGTGTATATATACCCCTGTTCTGAAAGGCCTCAGAGTCTGCAACACCGCAAAGCACCTTGATGACCAAGGAGCGCTCCAAACAAGGAGGATATTAATCAGAGAGGCAACAAAGAGACCAAAGATAACCCTGAAGGAGCTGCAAAGCTCCACAGAGGAGATTGGAGTATCTGTCCATAGGACCACTTTAAGCTGTACACGCTTTACAGAAGAGTGGTCAGGAAAAAATACATTGTTTAATGAAAAAAAATAAGCAAAGACGTTTGGTGTTCGCCAAAAGGCATGTGGGAGACTCCCCAAACATATGGACGAAGGTACTCTGGTCAGATGAGACTAATATTTAGCTTTTTGACCATCAAGGAAAAAGCTATGTCTGGCGCAAACCCAACACCTCTCATCACCCCGAGAACACCATCCCCACAGTAAAGCATGGTGGTCGTGGCAGCATCATGCTGTGGGGTTGTTTTTCATCATCAGGGACTGGGAGACTGGTCAGAATTCAAAGAATGACGGATGATGCAAAATACAGGGAAATTCTTGAGGAGATTTGAGACTGGGACGGAGGTTCACCTTCCAGCAGGACAATTTACATTTACATTTAAGACATTTAGCAGACGCTCTTATCCAGAGTGACTTACAAATTGGTGCATTCACCTTATGACATCCAGTGGAACAGCCACTTTACAATAGTGCATCTAAATCTTTAGGGGGGTGAGAAGGATTACTTATCCTATCCTAGGTATTCCTTAAAGAGGTGGGGTTTCAGGTGTCTCCGGAAGGTGGTGATTGACTCCGCTGTCCTGGCGTCGTGAGGGAGTTTGTTCCACCATTGGGGGCCAGAGCAGCGAACAGTTTTGACTGGGCTGAGCGGGAACTGTACTTCCTCAGTGGTAGGGAGGCGAGCAGGCCAGAGGTGGATGAACGCAGTGCCCTTGTTTGGGTGTAGGGCCTGATCAGAGCCTGGAGGTACTGAGGTGCCGTTCCCCTCACAGCTCCGTAGGCAAGCACCATGGTCTTGTAGCGGATGCGAGCTTCAACTGGAAGCCAGTGGAGAGAGCGGAGGAGCGGGGTGACGTGAGAGAACTTGGGAAGGTTGAACACCAGACGGGCTGCGGCGTTCTGGATGAGTTGTAGGGGTTTAATGGCACAGGCAGGGAGCCCAGCCAACAGCGAGTTGCAGTAATCCAGACGGGAGATGACAAGTGCCTGGATTAGGACCTGCGCCGCTTCCTGTTTACTCTGCGGATGTTGTAGAGCATGAACCACAGGAACGGGCCACCGCCTTGATGTTAGTTGAGAACGACAGGGTGTTGTCCAGGATCTTAGCGCTCTGGGAGGAGGACACAATGGAGTTGTCAACCGTGATGGCGAGATCATGGAACGGGCAGTCCTTCCCCGGGAGGAAGAGCAGCTCCGTCTTGCCGAGGTTCAGCTTGAGGTGGTGATCCGTCATCCACACTGATATGTCTGCCAGACATGCAGAGATGCGATTCGCCACCTGGTCATCAGAAGGGGGAAAGGAGAAGATTAATTGTGTGTCGTCTGCATAGCAATGATAGGAGAGACCATGTGAGGTTATGACAGAGCCAAGTGACTTGGTGTATAGCGAGAATAGGAGAGGGCCTAGAACAGAGCCCTGGGGGACACCAGTGGTGAGAGCGCGTGGTGAGGAGACAGATTCTCGCCACGCCACCTGGTAGGAGCGACCTGTCAGGTAGGACGCAATCCAAGCGTGGGCCGCGCCGGAGATGCCCAACTCGGAGAGGGTGGAGAGGAGGATCTGATGGTTCACAGTATCGAAGGCAGCCGATAGGTCTAGAAGGATGAGAGCAGAGGAGAGAGAGTTAGCTTTAGCAGTTCGGAGCGCCTCCGTAATGCAGAGAAGAGCAGTCTGTTGAATGACTAGTCTTGAAACCTGACTGATTTGGATCAAGAAGGTCATTCTGAGAGAGATAGCGGTAGAGCTGGCCAAGGACGGCACGTTCAAGAGTTTTGGAGAGAAAAGAAAGAAGGGATACTGGTCTGTAGTTGTTGACATCGGAGGGATCGAGTGTAGGTTTTTTCAGAAGGGGTGCAACTCTCGCTCTCTTGAGGACGGAAGGGACGTAGCCAGCGGTCAGGGATGAGTTGATGAGCGAGGTGAGGTAAGGGAGAAGGTCTCCGGAAATGGTCTGGAGAAGAGAGGAGGGGATAGGGTCAAGCGGGCAGGTTGTTGGGCGGCCGGCCGTCACAAGACGCAAGATTTCATCTGGAGAGAGAGGGAGAAAGAGGTCAGAGCACAGGGTAGGGCAGTGTGAGCAGAACCAGCGGTGTCGTTTGACTTAGCAAACGAGGATCGGATGTCGTCGACCTTCTTTTCAAAATGGTTGATGAAGTCATCTGCAGAGAGGGGGGAGGGGGAGGAGGATTCAGGAGGGAGGAGAAGGTGGCAAATAGCTTCCTAGGGTTAGAGGCAGATGCTTGGAATTTAGAGTGGTAGAAAGTGGCTTTAGCAGCAGAGACGGAGGAGGAAAATGTAGAGAGGAGGGAGTGAAAGGATGCCAGGTCCGCAGGGAGGCGAGTTTTCCTCCATTTCCGCTCGGCTGCCCGGAGCCCTGTTCTGTGAGCTCGCAATGAGTCGTCGAGCCACGGAGCGGGAGGGGAGGACTGAGCCGGCCTGGAGGATAGGGGACATAGGGAGTCAAAGGATGCAGTAAGGGAGGAGAGGAGGGTTGAGGAGGCAGAATCAGGAGATAGGTTGGAGAAGGTTTGAGCAGAGGGAAGAGATGATAGGATGGAAGAGGAGAGAGTAGCGGGGGAGAGAGAGCGAAGGTTGGGACGGCGCGATACCATCCGAGTAGGGGCAGTGTGGGAAGTGTTGGATGAGAGCGAGAGGGAAAAGGATACAAGGTAGTGGTCGGAGACTTGGATGGGAGTTGCAATGGGGTTAGTGGAAGAACAGCATCTAGTAAAGATGAGGTCGAGCGTATTGCCTGCCTTGTGAGTAGGGGGGGAAGGTGAGAGGGTGAGGTCAAAAGAGGAGAGGAGTGGAAAGAAGGAGGCAGAGAGGAATGAGTCAAAGGTAGACGTGGGGAGGTTAAAGTCGCCCAGAACTGTGAGAGGTGAGCCGTCCTCAGGAAAGGAGCTTATCAAGGCATCAAGCTCATTGATGAACTCTCCGAGGGAACCCGGAGGGCGATAAATGATAAGGATGTTAAGCTTGAAAGGGCTGGTAACTGTGACAGCATGGAATTCAAAGGAGGCGATAGACAGATGGGTAAGGGAGAAAGAGAGAATGACCACTTGGGAGAGATGAGGATCCCGGTGCCACCACCCCGCTGACCAGAAGCTCTCGGGGTGTGCGAGAACACGTGGGCGGACGAGGAGAGAGCAGTAGGAGTAGCAGTGTTATCTGTGGTGATCCATGTTTCCGTCAGTGCCAAGAAGTCGAGGGACTGGAGGGAGGCATAGGCTGAGATGAACTCTGCCTTGTTGGCCGCAGATCGGCAGTTCCAGATGCTACCGGAGACCTGGAACTCCACGTGGGTCGTGCGCGCTGGGACCACCAGATTAGGGTGGCCGCGGCCACGCGGTGTGGAGCGTTTGTATGGTCTGTGCAGAGAGGAGAGAACAGGGATAGACAGACACATAGTTGACAGGCTACAGAAGAGGCTACGCTAATGCAAGGAGATTGGAATGACAAGTGGACTACACGTCTCGAATGTTCAGAAAGTTAAGCTTACGTAGCAAGAATCTTATTGACTAAAATGATTAAAATGATACAGTACTGCTGAAGTAGGCTAGCTGGCAGTGGCTGCGTTGTTGACACTACACTAATCAAGTCGTTCCGTTGAGTGTAATAGTTTCTACAGTGCAGCTATTCGGGGGCTAGCTGGCTAGCTAGCAGTGTTGATTACGTTACGTTGCGTTAAAAGAACGACAATAGCTGGCTAGCTAACCTAGAAAATCGCTCTAGACTACACAATTATCTTTGATACAAGAACGGCTATGTAGCTAGCTATGTAGCTAGCTACGATCAAGCAAATCAAACCGTTGTGCTGTAATGAAATGAAATGAAAATGTGATACTACCTGTGGAGCGAGCGGAATGCGACCGGGTTGTTGAGTGGGAAGTTAATTCGGTAGACGTTTGCTAGCTGTTAGCTGTTAGCTGTTAGCTAGCAGTGTCTCCTACGTTAAGGACGACAAATAGCTGGCTAGCTAACCTCGGTAAATTAAGATAATCACTCTAAGACTATACACTCTAAACTACACAATTATCTTGGATACGAAGACAGCAAAGACAACTATGTAGCTAGCTAACACTACACTAATCAAGTCGTTCAGTTGAATGTAATAGTTTCTACGGTGCTGCTATACGGTGGACGTTAGCTATGTGGCTAGCTGCTGGGCAGTAGACTACGTTAGGACGACGAAATACGATAATTACGCAATTATCTTTGATACAAAGACGGCTATGTAGCTAGCTAAGAAGAAATTGCTAAGATTAGACAAATCAAACCGTTGTACTATAATGAAATGTAATGAAAAGTAATGAAAAGTAATACTACCTGCGGACCGAAGTGCGAATGCGACCGCTCGCTCCAACCCGGAGGTAAACAATGACCCTAACGTACTGCTAAAGCAAGACTCGAGTGCTTTAAGGGGAAACATTTAAGTGTCTTGGAATGGCTCAGTCAAAGCCCTGACCTCAATCCAATTGAGAATCTGTGGTATGAGAATCTGTGGTTGCTGTGCACCAGTGGAACACCAGCGGAACCCATCCAACTTGAAGGAGCTGGAGAAGTTTTGCCTTGAAGAATGGGCAAAAAACCCAGTGGCTAGATGTGCCAAACTTATAGAGACACCCCAAGAGACTTGCAGCTGTAATTGCTGCAAAAGGTGGCTCTACAACGTATTGACTTTGGGGGGGTGAATAATTATGCACGCTCAAGTTTTCTATTATTTATTTTTTGTCTTTCTTGTTTGTTTCACAATAGAAAATATTTTGCATCTTCAAAGTGGTAGGCATGTTGTGTAACTCAAATGATACAAACGCCCCAAAATGTATTTTAATTACAGGTTGTAAGGCAACAAAATAGGAAAAATGTCAAGGGGGTGAACACCTTCTCAAGCCACTGTACGCATATATTTATATTCCGCACTCAGACATGGCTTGTTCTGATATTTCTTTATTTAAATGTTTTTGATTTGTGTGTATTGTGAGGTATTACTGCACTGTTGTAGCTGCACCTGCGTTAACATCTGCAAAATATGCGTACGCGACCAATACAACTTGATTTCATTCCATATCAAGACATCTGATGATTGTCCCAGAGTGTTAAGAAATGACCTTTCTCTTGACTCACAGCATCTCGCCCCCACCCCGCTAAAGGCGTCTCTCTCTCTCTTCTGCTTCTGTTGTGGAAGGGTTATCATCTGACAACTTCCTGTTATTTGTGCTATTTCCCATTTCCTCACAGTGATTGAGGCCCTCTCTCTCTGTGGCACCAAAGTCTTACCAAATCAGTAGAGGCCAATTGTTTCCAAAATATATGTTATTAGGTTTCACAATAGCTAAAAATGACAGACAGTTAGGCCTTATAATGTGCTTTTTATTGGACACATCACATGCAATGTAGCTTTTAACCTTTCTAAGCGATGGATGAGATTTGATTTGGACTACTATGCCATATAAAATAATTATTGAACAACGATAATGCTACAAACATAAATAGCCAGATAAATAGATGAATGCAGGGCAGGTGTGCATAAAAGATCACAGTGAGAATATAATTACCCTGAAAGGCCTGTAACTTGTACATCAAAGCCACATGACTGAATAAATGTTATGTTTATGGATTAGTCTTCAGTACAGTCGGGGCATGGCCGGATGCTCCCATTGTAATGCTACACGATGCTCTGTTGTGCTAATGGGGATAGGGATCATGGCTGGACCAGGCTCTGTTGAAATGGACTCTTTCTGCTTGCTTTTGGGCTCCTTTTTGTCAGCTGTGAAAACAAGATGAGATGGGAAGAGGTCTTGTTTGCAGAGGGGCACAGAGTCCACCCCCTGTCCCATGGAATCACCCCTATTGGAAGTCTGCGGGCCCCTGGGCCTGGTGCCAATGTGAACCTGGTAGCAGTGTAAGAATTCATTGTGTGGGGGTAACACAAACTAAACGTAGACTTGGACAGATTTGATAATGAGGGCCACCTGGATGTATTCCCTGTGGTCCTCATGCTTCTTGAATATCTACAGATGTTCAACTAACTATTTGAATCAGACTTCTCATATTAGTAGACATTGTACACTATTGATTTTCTGCTTCTTTTATAAGCAGCTGTAGTGAGTGAGTCGGTGGCGACGCTACTGGCCCAAGCACTGGATTCAAAGCCTGCTTTTCAAAATTGTGTTTTTAAGAGCTGCAACATCTGGCTGTCCTGCTTGGCCTGCAGCCAACATGCAGGCAGGATATGATCCCTTTTTTTAATTCACATCATGTGCACAATCTGAGAACGCTTGCTCTTCATTAGACACAGTAAAGATAAAACGAATGTGTGCGTGCCGTGTGCAGCTTTTGCCCTGTGACATGGCTGTAGCTTGGGCTAGTGTAATTACCATATAACCACGTAGCCTAACCGACGGTTATGGATGAAGACCGTCATGAAAATCAAACAACCTTCGTAACGTATTATTATAATCATTTTTGGGGTGGAACAAACAGGTGACTGAAGACGGAACCTCCAGGCATTCGTGAGGATGTGTTTTTCTGCTGTTACATGGCCTCTACAAAGTGATTGAACTTTGTCGCTCCTTGCTGAAACAAGCAAGGTGTTGTAGCAAACAAATCTTTGGTTGCTTAGACAACACCCCCTTCTCTGCAGCACATGCAGTCAGGCGAGGAGGAGAGGAGAAAATTTGTTTTTTACCTTGACCGCGTCATTTAGCTGACCAATAACCATCACCCAAAATTCCGTGACAGTCACAGCCCTAGCCAGAGCTTTGCAAGAAACAAAGTGAAATATGAACCACAGCTAGCAACAACATATGGACCTCACTCAGTGTTCTTTAAAGATACGTCAGGCCTTTGTCAGCATTGCCGTCTGTGCTGTTTGCACTGAAACTGAGTCATATATACATTTGGGACATTACAGCAATGTGCGAAAATTCCTTCTCCACTCTGAAGAACGTATAGCAGTGAACACAGACTCAGCATGTTACATCAACGAAAAGCCAAGCTTGTCCAGCTGGCATTTGAAAGAGACCTGACAAGTACATTTCTCCAGGAAGGAGAATGGAATCAAACTTCGCACGAGATTCAACACCGCATGGAGGAGGCTGCAACTCATCTAAATGGTAAGCTACAACCTTTATGGCCCCGGTCGCCATGGCAGAATTATTAATAATGAATTAATTGGTTTTCCCTCATGTAAGTCTACTGGTTGTTTGGCAGATCTATTTTTATGTAATTTATAGTTTAGGCCTTTTTGATGTTTACTTCCATCTAAAAGATGCATTGATATGTCATTGCTTGCTTTTGTGGGTCTAATTTCTGTTGAGATATATTAGTTTTGCTTTATTTGATGGGTATAGGGACAATGACCAATGTAGCCTATTAGTTGTGCTCTGAGGTGACGCGGTAGCCTTCCGTCCATGTTCCTGAATCTATGGTTAAGGTGTATGCGGTTTTAATGAGCACATCTTGGGCTACGAGTCTTCGTGGGACTTCTCTTCAACATTGAGTGCTTTCTTATGGCAAAATGACAGTTGTTGTGTACATGGCTGTGTTTCAGATAGGCCTCCATTTTTGTACGTAGGACCAATCAGTTGTTCCAAGATGGCGTAGCAGTCGGACGTGTGTTTTGTCTTGTCCTGTCTAGTGTAAATATAGTTTTCTTCGTTTTTTTTTTCTGTATATATTTCGTACATATTTTAATCTCACTTTCCAACTAGAGCTGAATATACTCTCCTGCAACCCGCATCACCCAATGTGGTACGGATCTGCTTTTTCTATACTTTACTTTAGAACCGGAACCACCATCAGAAGCTAGCCAGCTAACTAGCTACTAGCCCGTACTCAGTTAGCCATTGCTAGCGGTCTTCTAAGCTAACTAGGACACCAGCGCGACATCAACCCAGAGCATATCAGACTGCTCTTTCTCTACCACATCTCCGGATTCCTATCGCAAGCTCTGAACCTTTACACCGGATCATCGCAACTAGCTAGCTGCAATCCGAGTGGCTACTCCTGGCTAACGTCTCTGTCCCAAAACAAGCAACAGTTCGCCTTGAGCTAAGCCCATCTCCCGACTAGCCGAAGAGGCCCAACAATACCTCTTTTGCCAATTGGCCTGGACCCTTTACTGCCGACACGGAGCCCCGCCGATCCATCACGACTGGTTCGCCGACATAATCGTCCGAGGTGGTTTCAACAGGCTTTTTCGTTGCGACATCGCCAAAGATCCATCTGCTGGCCAAGGCCCGCGAGCTTTCTGAAACGCTGTGTCTCCAGCTCACCTAGCGTACTAGAGCTCCTGTAGCATACTCCTGGGCTACAATTACCCGGGCCCACGACCGGTCTGTCGATGTCACCGCAAGAAGAGGAATAAACAGACTCACCCCATCGCGACGTCCCCCAAAGGTTAGCTCTCTAGCCCTCGCTATCTCCCTGCATGCTAATTCGGCCTGCTAACGGCTAGCTTGTCTAGCCCGGGCCTATGAACTGTTAGCTTGTTAGCACAGGCCTGCTAACCATCTGAATCACCGCATCCCAAACACTCTGAACCCATTTACATTCTATCTCTCTTTGATTTTTATTTTGTTTATACCTTCCGGAAACCTGCCTCACCCACTGTGATACGGAATCGCTATCACTTTTAATTTTTATTTTATTTTTATGACACACTCAAGAACCTCCAGACGCTAACCAGCTAACTAGCTACAAGCTATTTAGTCATTGTTAGTTTTTTGTTTTTTTAAAACCTGGATAACACTCGCCAGCCCAGCTTCCCTGCCCATCCACCGCTGCCCCCTGGACACTGATCTCTTGGCTACATAGCTGACGCACGCTGGACTGTCCATTAATCACGGTATCCCCATTCTGCTTGTTTGTTTATCTGTCGGCCCAGTTGCCTAGTCAACGCCATTTTACCTGCTGTTTGTTGTGCTAGCTGATTAGCCTCGCCTACTGTTTTTAGCTAGCTTTCCCAATTCAACACCTGTGATTACTGTATGCCTCGCTGTATGTCTCTCCCAAATGTCAATATGCCTTGTATACTGTTGTTCAGGTTAGTTATCATTGTTTTAGTTCACAATGGAGCCCCTAGATCCACTCTGCATACCCCTGTTACCTCCTTTGTCCCACCCCCCACATATGCGGTGACCTCACCCATTACAACCAGCATGTCCAGAGATACAACCTCTCTCATCATCACCCAGTGCCTGGGCTTACCTCCGCTGTACCCGCACCCCACCATACCCCTGTCTGCGCATTATGCCCTGAATATATTCTACCATGCCCAGAAACCTGCTCCTCTTATCCTCTGCCCCCAACGCTCTAGGCGACCAGTTTTGATAGCCTTTAGCCGCACCCTCATACTACTCCTTCTCTGTTCCGCGGGTGATGTGGAGGTAAACCCAGGCCCTGCATGTCCCCAGGTACCCTCATTTGTTGACTTCTGTGATCGAAAAAGTCTTGGTTTTATGCATGTCAACATCAGAAGCCTCCTCCCTAAGTTTGTTTTACTCACTGCTTTAGCACACTCTGCTAACCCTGATGTCCTTGCCGTGTCTGAATCCTGGCTCAGGAAGGCCACCAAAAATTCAGAGATTTCCATACCCAACTATAACATCTTCCGTCAAGATAGAACTGCCAAAGGGGGCGGAGTCGCAGTCTACTGCAGAGATAGCCTGCAAAGTAATGTCATACTTTCCAGGTCCATACCCAAACAGTTTGAACTACTCATTTTGAAAATTACTCTCTCCAGAAACAAGTCTCTCACTGTTGCCGCCTGCTACCGACCCCCGTCAGCTCCCAGCTGTGCCCTGGACACCATTTGTGAATTGATCGCCCCCCATCTAGCTTCAGAGTTTGTTCTGTTAGGTGACCTAAACTGGGATATGCTTAACACCCCGGCAGTCCTACAATCTAAGCTAGATGCCCTCAATCTCACTCAAATCATCAAGGAACCCACCAGGTACAACCCTAACTCTGTAAACAAGGGCACCCTCATAGACGTCATCCTGACCAACTGGCCCTCCAAATATACCTCCGCTGTCTTCAACCAGGATCTCAGCGATCACTGCCTCATCGCCTGTATCCGCCACGGAGCCGCAGTCAAACGACCACCCCTCATCACTGTCAAACGCTCCCTAAAACACTTCTGTGAGCAGGCCTTTCTAATCGACCTGGCCCGTGTATCCTGGAAGGACATTGACCTCATCCCGTCAGTTGAGGATGCCTGGTCATTCTTTAAAAGTAACTTCCTCACCATTTTAGATAAGCATGCTCCGTTCAAAAAATGCAGAACCAAGAACAGATACAGCCCTTGGTTCACTCCAGACCTGACTGCCCTCGACCAGCACAAAAACATCCTGTGGCGGACTGCAATAGCATCGAATAGCCCCGTGATATGCAACTGTTCAGGGAAGTCAGGAACCAATACACGCAGTCAGTCAGGAAAGCTAAGGCCAGCTTCTTCAGGCAGAAGTTTGCATCCTGTAGCTCCAACTCCAAAAGTTCTGGGACACTGTGAAGTCCATGGAGAACAAGAGCACCTCCTCCCAGCTGCCCACTGCACTGAGGCTAGGAAACACGGTCTCCACCGATAAATCCATGATTATCGAAAACTTAAATAAGCACTTCTCAACGGCTGGCCATGCCTTCCGCCTGGCTACTCCAACCTCGACCAACAGCTCCGCCCCCCCCGTAGTTCCTCACCCAAGCCTCTCCAGGTTCTCCTTTACCCAAATCCAGATAGCAGATGTTCTGAAAGAGCTGCAAAACCTGGACCTGTACAAATCAGCTGGGCTTGACAATCTGGACCCGCTATTTCTGAAACTATCTGCCGCCATTGTCGCAACCCCTATTACCAGCCTGTTCAACCTCTCTTTCATATCGTCTGAGATCCCCAAGGATTGGAAAGCTGCCGCAGTCATCCCCCTCTTCAAAGGGGGAGACACCCTGGACCCAAACTGTTACAGACCTATATCCATCCTGCCCTGCCTATCTAAGGTCTTCGAAAGCCAAGTCAACAAACAGGTCACTGACCATCTCGAATCCCACCGTACCTTCTCCGCTGTGCAATCTGGTTTCCGAGCCGGTCACGGGTGCACCTCAGCCACACTCAAGGTACTAAACAACATCATAACCGCCATCGATAAAAGACAGTACTGTGCAGCCGTCTTCATCGACCTCGCCAAGGCTTTCGACTCTGTCAATCACCAAATTCTTATCGGCAGACTCAACAGCCTCGGTTTTTCGGATGACTGCCTTGCCTGGTTCACCAATTACTTTGCAGACAGAGTTCAGTGTGTCAAATCGGAGGGCATGCTGTCCGGTCCTCTGGCAGTCTCTATGGGGGTGCCACAGGGTTCAATTCTCGGGCCAACTCTTTTCTCTGTATATATCAATGATGTTGCTCTTGCTGCGGGCGATTCCCTGATCCACCTCTACGCATACGACACTATTCTATATACTTTCGGCCTGTCATTGGACACTGTGCTATCAAACCTCCAAACGAGCTTCAATGCCATACAGCACTCCTTCCGTGGCCTCCAACTGCTCTTAAACGCGAGTAAAACCAAATGCATGCTTTTGAACCGATCGCTGCCTGCACCCGCATGCCCGACTAGCATCACCACCCTGGATGGTTCCGACCTTGAATATGTGGACATCTATAAGTACCTAGGTGTCTGGCTAGACTGCAAACTCTCCTTCCAGACTCACATCAAACATCTCCAATCAAAAATCAAATCCAGAGTCGGCTTTCTATTCCGCAACAAAGCCTCCTTCACTCACGGTGCCAAGCTTACCCTAGTAAAACTGACTATCCTACCGATCCTCGACTTCGGCGATGTCATCTACAAAATGGCTTCCAACACTCTACTCAGCAAACTGGATGCAGTCTATCACAGTGCCATCCGTTTTGTCACTAAAGCACCTTATACCACCCACCACTGCGACTTGTATGCTCTAGTCGGCTGGCCCTCACTACATATTCGTCGCCAGACCCACTGGCTCCAGGTCATCTACAAGTCCATGCTAGGTAAAGCTCCGCCTTATCTCAGTTCACTGGTCACGATGGCAACACCCATCCGTAGCACGCGCTCCAGCAGGTGTATCTCACTGATCATCCCTAAAGCCAACACCGCATTTGGCCGTCTTTCGTTCCAGTACTCTGCTGCCTGTGACTGGAACGAATTGCAAAAATCGCTGAAGTTGGAGACTTTTATCTCCCTCACCAACTTCAAACATCAGCTATCCGAGCAGCTAACCGATCGCTGCAGCTGTACATAGTCTATAGGTAAATAGCTCACCCATTTTCACCTACCTCATTCCCATACTGTTTTTATACTGTTTTTATTTATTTACTTTTCTGCTCTTTTGCACACCAATATCTCTACCTGTACATGCCCATCTGATCATTTATCACTCCAGTGTTAATCTGCAAAAATTATATTATTCGCCTACCTCCTCATGCCTTTTGCACACATTGTATATAGACTGCCCATTTTTTTCTACTGTGTTATTGACTTGCTAATTGTTTACTCCATGTGTAACTCTGTGTTGTCTGTTCACACTGCTATGCTTTATCTTGGCCAGGTCGCAGTTGCAAATGAGAACTTGTTCTCAACTAGCCTACCTGGTTAAATAAAGGTGAAATAAAAAAATATAAAAGAAATACCGTGAGTAGCAAACTTTCACTCTATCATTAATGTGTATTACACAGTCATTATGTGATAACTTTTACAGTAGATTATGTCAATACTATGAAAACGACACTGCCTACATTTTTGCGCCCCTCCCTGCTCTCTTGCTATTTTGTGTGTGTGTTGCTCTCTTGCTATTTTGTGTGTGTGTTGCTCTCTTGCTATTTTGTGTGTGTGTTGCTCTCGGAATGGGCATTTACTCTTTGCAGCAGATTCAAATAAGCTACTGCCATGTAGGACATTTCACATCAGCTACGACTATAGAATATGCATTTAGTTTGATTTAATTAGCTTTTCTGAAAATATTGCGCACATTGAGAAGTGGCAGCTTGGTTACACTCATTGCGTAGTGTCACAATTTTTAGAAATTTGACAGAAATGTAGCCTGTAGTTGTAATTATTGAAGTTTAAGCTATGAAGCCTGTACGAATCTTTGATAAGCTGCTCATCTTGGTGCTCATCTTGTCGTGCTGACCTGTGCGTGTTGGTAGGTGTAAATTATGTGTAGGCCTACTGCAGCTATGGCTGCATTTTGTACATGTAGTAGTGGTATGCATGTCTTTCTTGTTTTATAATATAAAGCAATGTTTGTTGATGTGTACAGCTACATTGGAGGTATATTTTTGTACTTTGGGTCTATGACTGTTCAAATCTACCCCCACTCCTCTAGATGTAGAGGAGATATCCCGGATCTCTGGCTCTTTCATGCAGATGGCTGTTATAACAGCCGTTGCATCCTGAGAGGTCATTAGAGTGAGTTTGTTGTTATTGTTGGCCTTGAGAGTGGTGGAGGGGGACTGCAATCTCTGCCTAGGTCTGCCTGCCCCTCTGAAGTAAAGTGGGCGTCACTCTTTCCAAATGGCTGTTGAAAACATGTGAACGACACAGGGCAGGAATGTGAACTAGCTCGTCCTGTTGGGGGAATGAATGGCAGAGCACAGATGGAGGGAAGAGACTAGAGGTCTCGAGATTTTTCAACACCGATACCGATTATTGGAGGACCAAAAAAAGCTGATACCGATTTAATCTGCCGATTTAATAAAAAATAAACATTTGTATTTTTTTAATTTTTAATTTTTTTTTATTTATTTGCAATAATGACAATTACAACAATATTGAATGAACATTTATTTTATCTTAATATAATACATCAATAAAATCAATTTAGCCTCAAATAAATAATGAAACATGTTCAATTTGGTTTAAATTATGCAAAAACAAAGTGACACAATTTCACCTGGTTAATATTGCCTGCTAACCTGGATTTATTTTAGCTAAATATGCAGGTTTAAAAAGATATACTTATGTGTATTGATTTTAAGAAAGGCATTGATGTTTATGGTTAGGTATACATTGGAGCAACGATACGCACCACGTCGATTATATGCAACACAGGACACGCTAGATAACTAACTACACATGGTTGATGATATTACTAGTTTAACTAGTGATTATGATTTATTTATTTTATATAAGATAAGTTTAATGCTAGCTAGCAACTTACCTTGCCTTATTGCATTCGCATAACAGGCTCCTCGTGGAGTGCAATGTAATCAGGTGGTTAGAGCGTTGGACTAGTTAACTGTAAGGTTGCAAGATTGAATCCCCCGAGCTGACAAGGTAAAAATCTGTCGTTCTGCCCCTGAACGAGGCAGTTAACCCACCGTTCCTAGGCAGTCATTGAAAATAAGAATGCGTTCTTAACTGACTTGCCTAGTTAAATATTAAATAAAGGTGTAAAAAAAATAATAATCTGCCAAATCGGTGTACAAAAATACCGATTGTTATGAAAACTTGAAATCGACCCTAATTAATCGGCCATTCCGATTAAACGGTCAACCTCTAGAAGAGACTATTGTTAGCTTAGCCAAGACTCAATGGCCTTTCACTCACGTGTCTGTGAAGCTGTAGGCCTACAGAGTATTGACACGGACAGTCTTACCATTTCTGTGGGGGATTTAGTAAGGGACTACAGTACAGTTTGTCTACAGAGATGATCAGAGATTTACTATGAGGCCTAATCCAAAAATAATCTAATTTCATTCTTGTTCAACTGCCACTTGTGCCATTTATAGAGTGTATTTATCATAGCTGAAATTAGATTTTCACCCGTAAATTGGAGAAGCAGTATAAGTGGAGCTCTCTGACCCCAAATAGTCTAGCAGCAGTGGTCAACACAGGAGATTAGAATGTCCCACCTACAGTATGATGGCCCCAGATGGAATGCTGGGGCCTGGTTGTCATGGGGACAGACGAGCCTGGGACTCGTAATTGTGTTGGGAGATGGAGCCTACCATCTGAAAACACTGTAACCCTTGGAATGAGATCTGTTCTCCACTACATAGATGGGCTACTTAGAGAGGGGATGCATTTTGTCTTTTTTTTTAATGTAAACTCAGCAAAAGAAGAAACGTCCCTTTTTTAGGACCCTGTCTTTCAAAGATAATTCGTAGAAATCAAAACTTCACAGATCTTCATTGTAAAGGGTTTAAACACGGTTGCCCATGCTTGTTCAAAGAACCATAAACCATTTTTATTTGATTTATTTTACCTTTATTTAGCTAGGCAAGTCAATTAAGAGCGGCAGTGTAGCCTAGTGGTTAGAGCGTTGGACTAGTAACCGGAAGGCTGCGAGTTCAAACCCCCGAGCTGACAAGGTACAAATCTGTCGTTCTGCCCCTGAACAGGCAGTTAACCCACTGTTCCCAGGCCGTCATTGAAAATAAGAATGTGTTCTTAACTGACTTGCCTGGTTAAATAAAGGTTAAATAAAAAAAAAGTTTAAAAAAAGAACATTCTCATTTTCAATGACTGCCTAGGAACAGTGGGTTAACTGCCTTGTACCTTGTCAGCTCGGGGATTCGATCTTGCAACCTCAATTTTGCAACCTGAACATTAATGAACATTAATTAACATGCACCTGTGGAACGGTCGCTAAGACAGTAACAGTTTACAGACGGTAGGCGGAGACAGGACGGACAGCTGATCATCCTCACAGTGGCAGACCACATGTAACAACACCTGCACAGGATCGGTACATCTGAACACCACACCTGCGGGACAGATACAGGATGGCAACAACAACTGCCCGAGTTACACCAGGAACGCACAATCCCTCCATCAGTGCTCAGACTGTCCGCAATAGGCTGAGAGAGGCTGGACTGATGGCTTGTAGGCAGGTCCTCACCAGACATCACCTGTAACAATGTCGCATATGGGCACAAACCCACAGCCACTGGACCAGACAGGACTGGCAAAAAGTGTGCTTCACTGACGAGTCGCGGTTTTGTTTCCCCAGGGGTGATGGTCGGATTCACGTTTATCGTCGAAGGAATGAGTGTTACACAGAGACCTGCACTCTGGAGCAGGATTTATTTGGAGGTGGAGAGTCCGTCATGGTCTGGGGCGGTGTGTCACAGTATCATCGGACTGAGCTTGTTGTCATTGCAGGCAAACTCAACGCTGTGTGTTACAGGGAAGACATCCTCCTCCCTCATGTGGTACCCTTCCTGCAGGCTCATCCTAACATGACCCTCCAGCATGACAATGCCACCAGCCATACTGCTGTTCTGTGCGTGATTTCCTGTAAGACAGGAATGTCAGTGTTCTGCCATGGCCAGCGAAGAGCCCGGATCTCAATCACATTGAGCACGTCTGGGACCTGTTGGATCTGAGGGTGAGGGCTAGGGACATTCCCCCCAGAAATGTCCAGGAACTTGCAGGTGCCTTGCTGGAAGAACTGCAAGAACTGGCAAATCTGGTGCAGTCCATGAGGAGTCCTTGTTCCATTTCTGTTAGACACATGTCTGTGGAACTTGTTCAGTTTGTCTCAGTTGTTGAATCTTATGTTCATACAAATATTTACACCTGTTAAGTTTGCTGAAAATAAATGCAGTTGACAGTGAGCGGACGTTTATTTTTAAACTGAGTTGATTTTTCTGTTGTCATCGTGTTCCTACGTATTGAAAGCAGATGAAATCATGCTTGACTGTGTTAATGTAGGCCAGCTAAAAGGGCTTCAGCATCAAAGTGCATGACTGGCTGCATTATGTCCTTCAGTCTGTTACTCCACATAGTTACTTTAGATGAGTGTAATCTATCAGATGGTGACTTCCTGGTAC
Organism: Oncorhynchus keta; assembly: GCF_023373465.1. Classification (NCBI taxonomy): domain Eukaryota; kingdom Metazoa; phylum Chordata; class Actinopteri; order Salmoniformes; family Salmonidae; genus Oncorhynchus; species Oncorhynchus keta. The sequence continues at coordinate 21,543,549 of NC_068421.1, forward strand.
TCTATCGTAGGGTCATGTCTCTTTTCTTCTTACCTGCTCTAGCACAGTGAATATGATAGATTGAAGGTAAGCCCAGCTCTCTTGACCAGGGCAGTGCTGCTGCTTCCTTTTGTTCACTGTGTGTTGGGAAACAACCACAGCCGCACATACAGACCCAGGAGGACAAAGAGCAATGGATCCCATGCTAAATATATAAGGTTCTTAGGTGCAGATGAATATGGTCTCGTTGATGTGAAGAGGTCTGTGTGTGAGGGAGAGAGGAGTCCATGGCTGGGCCTGGGTTCTGTGCTGAGATGCACAAGCTTCAGGCCTTTATCTACATAATTAACTTTCTACCCAAAAAATATGCAGGTTTGCATAATCTTGGGCTGCTGGTACAAAAATAGGGACGTTGAGCCTGAAAGAAGGAAGCTATGATATGGTTTTTCGATAGGGAAGTGTTTACAAGTTTTTGGTCCCGTAATGCTGACAGAAACAGTTTTTCTACATGTATTTTTATAGCCCAGAGATGGATCAGCTGCAGAACTTATCATATTATCAGTGGGAGGATTGAGCCTCTTTTCATCCCTGATTGGTGAATGCACCAATTTGTAAGTCGCTCTGGATAAGAGCGTCTGCTAAATGACTTAAATGTAAATGTATTATATCCTAGCGGTTAGTAGTCATAAGGAAGAACTATGTTGTTGGCATGATGATGTGAAGGCATGAGAGTTTGTTCTATCATAAAGCACTTTATCATATTGTCTGACATCCTGTTTCCTTGCTGGCCAGTGATGTCCTTACCAAGTGTTTCCAAGCTGCTGGGGGGACGGTGACTTGTCCTTTCAGCAGCGCAAAGCAGGAAGTCAACTCTGTATGGTCGAATGTGACCTCAACAGACAAGACCAGAGCACACATGCTGCACAGAGGTTAACATGGCCGAAACAACTATGGGTATAAACCCACTTAAATTCTCTCTGTTCAACTGGCATTATCACTGACATCTTTTGGCCAAAAGAGTTGATGGATGATGTAGGTCAAAGTCAAACACTTTCCAATTAATTTGGATTCCAATTAATTAGGCAAATAATGTCAGTAGTGAGAAGGGATGAAGAGATTTCCCAGGTCCGAGATGTGAAAGTTCCCCCTTCTTTCTTTCTCGCCACTCCTCAGTTGCTTGTTTCTGGCGCATACATATTCACACCTAATAGTCCCACACACTTGCGAGAGTTGGACTCAGTTGCTTGTTTCTGGCGCATACATATTCACACCTAATAGTCCCACACACTTGCGAGAGTTGGACTCAGTTGGACTCAGTTCATTGACTCAAGGTTGATGCTGTGAAGGTCCATAGAGAGAGACTGTAGTGTAGTATGTGTATACTGGCTGTATGCCCTGAGCGAGGTACTGTGGGAGGGTGTTTTACAGGCCAGATGAAATGAAGTTCAAAGAAGCCCACTGCAGTGTATGTAGAGTTTATTGCTCCACAAATCAACATGAAGGCCTTGCAGGGTTAGGTTATCTCCTGGCCTGTATAGAGGAGGATGTCCATAAACATTGGGCCCCAGCTCACTGCTCAGACGGTCACTGCCAATATCCTCCGAGGCCCAGGATGGGGTGCATTTCAATATTGTCCTCATCTCCTTTCCTTAACCTGAGCAGATGTGTAATCAATAGGATGAGCAGCCTACTTAAGACTGTTGAGATGCACCCATAGTCTGTCTCGCTCTCCTGGTCTCAGAGTTGGAGCATGAAAGTGATTTCCCATGGCTGCCACTGCGCCCTGGTCACACTTTTCACACACACACACACACACTTGCCTACCAGGCAATTCCACGGAAATGCAATTGTGCAAATGCTCAGATTTTTCACTTAAAATGCATGCCAACCATTTTTTTGTAGTATGTAACTACTGTGATATCCCATTGTAGCCAATTAAATTGCAGAAATTCCATTACGAATTTTGGGAAAATTCTGTTAGCGGTTTGGTAAGGGAATTTCTAGTTTTAATCACTTAATAATTCACAAACAAAATTGATATCAGTAAAAACACTAATTGACAGGTCTACCTTTACTTGTTACTTCTGTGAACTTTTATTATCCTCCTTCCTCATGAGGGAGATAAGTTAGAACCATATCTTAGACGTTGGTTTTTGTTAACAGAATTACAGGGCAATATCTCTTGAACTTACAGAAGGTAAACATTTCTCCAAAAGGAAATACAGTACCTTGCGAAAGTATTCGGCCCCCTTGAACTTTGCGACCTTTTGCCACATTTCAGGCTTCAAACATAAAGATATAAAACTGTATTTTTTTTTGTGAAGAATCAACAACAAGTGGGACACAATCATGAAGTGGAACGACATTTATTGGATATTTCAAACTTTTTTAACAAATCAAAAACTGAAAAATTGGGCGTGCAAAATTATTCAGCCCCCTTAAGTTAATACTTTGTAGCGCCACCTTTTGCTGCGATTACAGCTGTAAGTCGCTTGGGGTATGTCTCTATCAGTTTTGCACATCGAGAGACTGACATTTTTTTCCCATTCCTCCTTGCAAAACAGCTCGAGCTCAGTGAGGTTGGATGGAGAGCATTTGTGAACAGCAGTTTTCAGTTCTTTCCACAGATTCTCGATTGGATTCAGGTCTGGACTTTGACTTGGCCATTCTAACACCTTTCCATTGTAGATTTTGCTTTATGTTTTGGATCATTGTCTTGTTGGAAGACAAATCTCCGTCCCAGTCTCAGGTCTTTTGCAGACTCCATCAGGTTTTCTTCCAGAATGGTCCTGTATTTGGCTCCATCCATCTTCCCATCAATTTTAACCATCTTCCCTGTCCCTGCTGAAGAAAAGCAGGCCCAAACCATGATGCTGCCACCACCATGTTTGACAGTGGGGATGGTGTGTTCAGAGTGATGAGCTGTGTTGCTTTTACGCCAAACATAACATTTTGCATTGTTGCCAAAAAGTTCAATTTTGGTTTCATCTGACCAGAGCACCTTCTTCCACATGTTTGGTGTGTCTCCCAGGTGGCTTGTGGCAAACTTTAAACAACACTTTTTATGGATATCTTTAAGAAATGGCTTTCTTCTTGCCACTCTTCCATAAAGGCCAGATTTGTGCAATATACGAATGATTGTTGTCCTATGGACAGAGTCTCCCACCTCAGCTGTAGATCTCTGCAGTTCATCCAGAGTGATCATGGGCCTCTTGGCTGCATCTGATCAGTCTTCTCCTTGTATGAGCTGAAAGTTTAGAGGGACGGCCAGGTCTTGGTAGATTTGCAGTGGTCTGATACTCCTTCCATTTCAATATTATCGCTTGCACAGTGCACCTTGGGATGTTTAAAGCTTGGGAAATCTTTTTGTATCCAAATCCTGCTTTAAACTTCTTCACAACAGTATCTCGGACCTGCCTGGTGTGTTCCTTGTTCTTCATGATGCTCTCTGCGCTTTTAACGGACCTCTGAGACTATCACAGTGCAGGTGCATTTATACGGAGACTTGATTACACACAGGTGGATTGTATTTATCATTATTAGTCATTTAGGTCAACATTGGATCATTCAGAGATCCTCACTGAACTTCTGGAGATAGTTTGCTGCACTGAAAGTAAAGGGGCTGAATAATTTTGCACGCCCAATTTTTTTAGTTTTTGAATTGTTAAAAAAGTTTGAAATATCCAATAAATGTCGTTCCACTTCATGATTGTGTCCCACTTGTTGTTGATTCTTCACAAAAAAATACAGTTTTATATCTTTATGTTTGAAGCCTGAAATGTGGCAAAAGGTCGCAAAGTTCAAGGGGGCCGAATACTTTCGCAAGGCACTGTATGTGTTGATATTAGTTGGCAGGGGTCTTTACTTCAACGTTGTGTTTTTAATGTATTCTGGTACATAATTTCAGACTTTTTCTTATAGATGTTTTCTAAAGACCCCTTTCCAAGACCAGAAATCAAAGCCTTTGCTTCTTTTTAATTTTTAGTGTAGAATTTTTTTGAAAAAGTACACAGTACGTTCGGAAAGTATTCAGAACCCTAGACTTGTTCCACTTTTTATTACATTACAGCCTTATTCTAAAATTGATAAATGAAACATTTTCCTGATCAATCTACACACAATACACCATTATGACAAAACAAAAAGTGTTTTAGAAATGTTTGTTCATGTATTAAAAACAAATATTTTATTTACATGAGTATTCACACCTTTTGCTATGAGACTGAAACCAGGTCTGCAGCATTGAAGGTCTCCAAGAACACAGTGGTCTCCATCATTCTTAAATGGAAGAAATTTGGACCCACCAAGACTCTTCCTAGAGCTGGCCGCCCGGCCAACCTGAGCAATCGGGGGAGAAAGGCCTTGGTGAGGGAGGTGAACAAGAACCCGATGGTCACGTCGACAGAGCTCCAGAGTTCCTCTAGAGGTGGGAGAACCTTCCAGAAAGACAACCATCTCTGCAGCACGCCACCAATCAGGCCTTTATGGTAGAGTGGCCAAACGAAAGCCACTCCTCAGTAAAAGGCACATGAGAGCCCGCTTGGAGTTTGCCAAAAGGTACCTAAAGGACTCTCAGACCATGAGAAACCAGATTCTCTGGTCTGATGAAACCATGATTGAACTCTTTGGCCTGAATGCAAAGAGTCACGCCTTGAGGATACCTGGCACCATCCCTACGGTGAAGCATGGTGGTGGCAGCAGCATCATTGTGTGGGGATTTTTTTTTGTGGGGGGGGGGGATCGAGACAAATATGAACGGAGCAAAGTACAGAGAGATCCTTGATGAAAACCTGCTCCAGAGCACTCAGGAACCTCAGACTGGGGTGAAGGTTCACCTTCCAACAGGACAATGACCCGAAGCACACAGCCAAGACAATGCTGGAGTGGCTTCGGGACAAGTCTCTGAATGTCCTTGAGTGGCCCAGCCAGAGCCCGGACTTGTACCCGTTCGAGCATCTCTGGAAAGACCTGAAAATAGCTGTGCAGCGACACCCCCAGATCCAACCTGACAGAGCTTGAGAAGAATGGGAGAAACTCCCCAGGTACAAGTGTGCCAAGCTTGTAGCGTCATACACGAGGCTGTAATCACTGACAAAGGTGCTTCAACAAAGTACTGATTTAAAGGTCTGAATATTTTATACTTTATATTTTCTATAAATTTGCTGTAATTGTTAACCTGTTTTTGCTTTGTCATTATGGGGTATTGTGTTTAGATTGATGAGGAAAAAAACATTTGAATCAATTTTAGAATAATGCTGTAACGTAACAAAATATGAAAAAATCAAGGGGTCTGAATACTTAACGAATGCACTGTATATGCCTTAATTTCTCAAACATGTATAGACTCTTAGTTTCATTTGACTCCCAATTTGATATACGCCTATCGGGGGTTTGAACAAAAATATTTTCCAATCATTTCGTTCTGAACAGAACCATTTTATTTTTTATGAACTTTTTGTAGTTCATAAATCCAATGTGAAACATGATTACTATAGTATCCTTAACTAGCTTTAAAAAAGTTGATCCATTCTTCTCTAATTAAACACCTCTCTCCCTAATTTCTGAATCACGCTTGTGACATGTCAGAAATCTACGGTAACCAACACTTCGGAGGGGGAGGGGCATGTAACTAACGCGCGCACACTGGCAAAGATTTCCAGCTGTGAGGCAGACACTGGAATAAGTTTGTGAGTGGCAAATGATGGCTTTGCATGGGCGCATTGTTGAGATTTTTGTGGGACTGGAAAAAAAATGCCTAGAACATAAAATAAAGTTAATAACCGGTTCCCTTGCTTTTAACAGTTTTGTTCCGGAACAGTATAGATCACTTTTTCCTTTCCAGGTCTGATTCTGTTAATCGAATAATGTTTCTGTTCTGTTCCTTTATTTGTTGGTGTTCATGGGTCCTGTTAAATGGAGTGGGGTGGGGGCGTGGCAGAGGAGAGCAAAGTGAGGGGTGGGGGCGTGGCAGAGGAGAGCAAAGTGAGGGGTGGGGGCGTGGCAGAGGAGAGCAAAGTGAGGGGTGGGGGCGTGGCAGAGGAGAGCAAAGTGAGGGGTGGGGGCGTGGCAGAGGAGAGCAAAGTGAGGGGTGGGGGCGTGGCAGAGGAGAGCAAAGTGAGGGGTGGGGGCGTGGCAGAGGAGAGCAAAGTGAGGGGTGGGGGCGTGGCAGAGGAGAGCAAAGTGAGGGGTGGGGGCGTGGCAGAGGAGAGCAAAGTGAGGGGTGGGGGCGTGGCAGAGGAGAGCAAAGTGAGGGGTGGGGGCGTGGCAGAGGAGAGCAAAGTGAGGGGTGGGGGGCGTGGCAGAGAGGAGAGCAAAGTGAGGGGTGGGGGCGTGGCAGAGAGGAGAGCAAAGTGAGGGGTGGGGGCGTGGCAGAGAGGAGAGCAAAGTGAGGGGTGGGGGCGTGGCAGAGAGGAGAGCAAAGTGAGGGGTGGGGGCGTGGCAGAGAGGAGAGCAAAGTGAGGGGTGGGGGCGTGGCAGAGAGGAGAGCAAAGTGAGGGGTGGGGGCGTGGCAGAGAGGAGAGCAAAGTGAGGGGTGGGGGCGTGGCAGAGAGGAGAGCAAAGTGAGGGGTGGGGGCGTGGCAGAGAGGAGAGCAAAGTGAGGGGTGGGGGCGTGGCAGAGAGGAGAGCAAAGTGAGGGGTGGGGGCGTGGCAGAGAGGAGAGCAAAGTGAGGGGTGGGGGCGTGGCAGAGAGGAGAGCAAAGTGAGGGGTGGGGGCGTGGCAGAGAGGAGAGCAAAGTGAGGGGTGGGGGCGTGGCAGAGAGGAGAGCAAAGTGAGGGGTGGGGGCGTGGCAGAGAGGAGAGCAAAGTGAGGGGTGGGGGCGTGGCAGAGAGGAGAGCAAAGTGAGGGGTGGGGGCGTGGCAGAGAGGAGAGCAAAGTGAGGGGTGGGGGCGTGGCAGAGAGGAGAGCAAAGTGAGGGGTGGGGGCGTGGCAGAGAGGAGAGCAAAGTGAGGGGTGGGGGCGTGGCAGAGAGGAGAGCAAAGTGAGGGGTGGGGGCGTGGCAGAGAGGAGAGCAAAGTGAGGGGTGGGGGCGTGGCAGAGAGGAGAGCAAAGTGAGGGGTGGGGGTGTGGCAGAGAGGAGAGCAAAGTGAGGGGTGGGGGTGTGGCAGAGAGGAGGGCAAAGTGAGGGGTGGGGGCGTGGCAGAGAGGAGGGCGAAGTGGGGGGTGGGGGGGTGCAGAGGGGTGGGGGTGGTGCAGAGAGGAGGGCGAAGTGGGAGGGGAGAGGGGTGGGGGTGGGGGCAGTGCATAGTGGGGGTGAGAGGGGAGGCAGTGCATTGAGGGGGTGAAGTTGCAGACTCTGGCTGTGCTACTGCTGCTGCTGGATCGGGCCTGGCACTGCCATGTGGGTTGGGCTGGCACTGGATGCATTGTTCCCCCCAGGGATTTCTCTTCCCAGCACTACAGTGACAGAGCAGAGGGGGAGAGTAGTGATAACTATTAGCTAGGGCATCGAAAGGACCTTCCAGTTCCTCTCAGAGGACTCTTACATTTTTGGAATTCTGTTTTTTTTTTCTCCCTCCATGGCCTCTTTCTTGTAATGGAAACCAGGATGAGGAAAATCCAGGCACTCAGAGACGACTCCTGGCTATCGTCCCAGTCAAGGATTCTGTAAACTCTGCTTTGTTTCAGCTGTGGAGAGGTAACCTGAAGGTAAAGGATCTTATGTTTCCTATTCTAATGTTTACTAGATAGATTTGTGTGGTGATCGTCCTCCCCCAACTGCTTGGCACATGGATTAATAGCATCTGTTAGCAGCAGCTTGGCCATCCATCCTACTTTCTCTGGACTGGATGTGTGTAGGGCAATATTTGGGTTCCTCCTTCAGGCCTAGTTGGCAGGACATTTGTCCCTCTATGACACTTACTTGGCTCTGAGAGAAAGAAACAGGCTTTGTTTTACAAGAAAATGGAAAGAGATGCACTCTGCAACTGTTCATCTTGGCCTTGTAGCTTTGTTGGTGAGTTGGAATATAGGCCTATAATGTGATTCAAAATATGGAATTCCCCTACAGTGCTGGCATGCAAAGTTTCACCGTGACATTCAAATGCCAATTGTTTAGTCTGCAGACGTTATTTGGGTTGCCATGGTAACACAGGGGCCTAGCCTGGAAAGGTTGAGCAGAAAGGCGGAGTGGGGACACTGTCCATCTTTCGCCCTGAGACACCATCTCGGACAAGGCCATGTAAAATCTTGTCGAACCATGTCAGTTTTCCCAATTGTGTTTCAATGGCTCTGTGGCTGCAGCCTTTTAGCTAATATTTGAAATAAGCCTAGGTGATTTATTCTCAGTAGAGCCTAGGTGTTTGTTAAAGGAAAAATCAACTGTGCGTATTACAGATACAGTTGGGCAAAAAAGTATTTAGTCAGCCACCAATTGTGCAAGTTCTCCCACTTAAAAAGATGAGAGAGGCCTGTAATTTTCATCATAGGTACACTTCAACTATGACAGACAAAATGAGAAAATACATTTTTATTTATTTATTTGCAAATTATGGTGGAAAATAAGTATTTGGTCAATAACAAAAGTGTCTTAATACTTTTATATACCCTTTGTTGGCAATGACAGAGGTCAAACGTTTTCTGTAAGTCTTCACAAGGTTTTCACACACTGTTGCTGTTATTTTGGCCCATTCCTCCATGCAGATCTCCTCTAGAGCAGTGATGTTTTGGGGCTGTTGCTGGGCAACACGGACTTTCAACTCCCTCCAAAGGGTTGAGATCTGGAGACTGGCTAGGCCACTCCAGGACCTTGAAATGCTGTCATAGTTGAAGTGTACCTATGATGAAAATTACAGGCCTCTCATCTTTTTAAGTGGGAGAACTTGCACAATTGGTGGCTGACTAAATACTTTTTTGCCCCACTGTATGTTAGCTTTTTGCTAACCTCCCTCCTTATCTCCCTCTCAGGCATTGACTGTTTTGGACCAGAGATTCCGGTCCCCGTACCAGAAACTTGTGACGGGACGGAGGAGTGGACACAAAATAAGAACCCTCTTCGCTACAGCCAGCCGTGTTGGATGCAGCTGAATAACAAGCTGAGAAAAAGAAAGAGCATTGGACTTTCCTGCTCCATTCAGAGGACTGCCATCCATGTGGTGCTATGATGAGACTGTGAGTCAGGAGAAACACAATCAGACGGGAGCAGATTGATAGAGGGAGAGAAAGAAAGGTAGAGGAGTGAGTGTCAAGGTGCCCTCTTGACCCCAAGGTGATAGCACCAGTCAAGGCAGCAGGATGACCAGCCTGTTCAGGCGAAGCAACAGTAATGGAGGCTCCGGTGGAGGAGGAGGAGTAGGTGGTGGTGGTTCTTCCCCAGGAGAGCTCAACAACAGCCGGCCTAACCGACAGGTGCGGCGTCTGGAGTTCAACCAGGCCATGGAGGACTTCAAGATCATGTTCCCCACCATGGATTACGAGGTCATTGAGTGCGTCCTGCGCTCCAACAATGGGGCGGTGGACGCCACCATCGACCAGCTCCTCCAGATGAGCATCGACGGAGAGGGATCGGATGACAGCTCTGACTCCGATGATAGCATCCCACCAGAGGTCAGTCAGTGCAGGGTCAAGGCTTCCACATGTTTTGCTAGGCGAACCGAACAAGCGTGCTCGCGTAAGTCCTTAAAATATCTTTGCTTAAACTAGAATAAACCGGCAATAGTACTGTTTGTCCATCTTGAGATGCCATAGTGAAGACCCTTACCAGCTGGTCAGTGCCTGCTCCGAGTACGCTTCCTGGTATTCTGTCTGGCCCCGCAACGTTGCGAATGTTAACCTGTTTAAAGATCTTACTCACACGGGCCTCCCGAGTCACGCAGTGGTCTGAGGCACTGCATCGCAGTGCTAGAGGCGTCACTGCAGACGCATGGGACTGCCAGCCGTGATCGGGAGTCCCATAGTTAGAGGAGGGTATGGACAGACGACGCTGGGCCAATTTAGACCTTTAAATAGGTTAACATTGGCATGGTCACAGGGCCAGACGGAATGTCTCTCTCTCTCTCCCCTCCTGTTCTTGTTGTAGTCTAGGTTTTAGTCAATAATAAATAATACATTGTGTCACAGTACCACACATAAAGAAGGAACTGCAACCCATGTCATCTCACTACAATATAAATAGTAAAGTAGTGCTGTTTTGTGGGCTCCAGTTACCTTACCAGACACTAACCCCCCAACCAGCTTCTCTCTTAAAACTTTAATTATTTATCTTACTGACATGACTGATTTGAATGGGTAAATGTGTATTAACGTTATTGGGACATACTCTCTCTTGGTCTCCTCCATTCCCTGGGCTAGATTCTGGAGAGGTCATTAGAACCTGATAGTTCCGACGAGGAACCTCCCCCCATTTACTCACCGCCCACTTATGACATGCACATCTACGACAGGAAGTACCCCGAGGCCCCGCCCACTCCACCACCCAGGTAAATTGTCATACTATCACAGGAGGCTGATGGGAAGAGCTATAGGTGAACAGGCTCATTGTAATGGCTGGAATGGAAAGATTGGAGTCAAACACGTTGTTTCCATGTTTGACATGTTTGGTACCATTCCATTTATTCCATTCCAGCCATTACAATGAGCCCTTCCTCCTATATATGCTCCCACCAGCCTCCTCTGTACTATACTATACAGTTCAACAGATCTACAAAATGCCCAGAGAAGAGTTTAACCCATCAGTCATCTGTCTATGGTAATTCTTTAATTATGTATAGAATATGTGCATCTGGAACGTGAACACTGATTACTTTATGAAAGGGAGGAAGGAGGGATGCATGTTTTAAAAACCCCGACAGGACCTTTGGTTTGCATGCAATCCCCTAGCCTGTACTCTATAAAGCCCAGAGGAACAGAGGAAGTGGTCCTATGGGGCCCTGGAATTTATATGCTCAGGCCTGTGGATATCACAGCCGACCACATGCTGTTATAGTTTGTCAAGGTTCCACCTGGTGGCCATTTTAAGAACTGTGCAATGCTGTCTCAAGTGTGTGTGTGTGTGTGTGTGTGTGTGTGTGTGTGTGTGTTTCTCACTGGACCAGTTTATAACAAAAATCCATGTAATTGAATTTGCTTCAAGCCCCATTGTCCATGATTTATGATTCAAGACCATGTCCACATTTGCTCTGCTTCACACCGCCAGCTGGGAGATTCACAGTAATTGACTTTTTGGACTGTACAAAGTGGTGTGTTAAATGTGGTGACTGCTGCTCAAAGGGGATTTTATTGTGAAGACAAACAGGCATGAATTATTATTTGTGTTTTCATGCATTGCTTACTTTTCACAGCATCAGTACACAATGTATGATGTGTGCGTTTAGTTTAGTTCTAGTGTGACATGGCATATGAACCTCTCTCTAGTCTGACCTTAACCTTTTGACCCTTGTCTGACCTAGGTTTGAGGCCCAGCTCCCGCCAGGTCACCGGCAGGTCCGCAGCTACAGGAACTGGAATCCACCGTTGCTTGGCAACCTGCCAGATGATTTCCTGCGGATCCTGCCACAGCAACTGGATAGTATACAGGTACACAGTGGATGTGAAGAAAACCACAAACAAAAAAATGCATTAGCATTATGACATTATCATTAACAGCAGGGCGACATCCTGCTTACAGAAATCAATTGCAACTAAATGAAAACTCTCTTTCTCCATCTCTCCTCCTCTAGGGCTCACAGAACAGTCTGTCCCAGCCTTCTTCTTCCTCCTCTCTGTCCTCCATCGTCCAGCAGACAAACCAGGGCGGTGTCTCCAAGCCAGGGACTGGTGGAGCCCTAGGGGCACCTGGAGGGCCCGGGGGCATGGCAGGGGTAGTCACGGAGCAGGAGCGTAAACTGAAACAGTACCTGGATGATGAACGCATCGCTCTGTTCCTCCAGAACGAGGAGTTCATGAGGGAGCTGCAGCGTAACCGCGAGTTCCTTGTCGCCCTGGAGAGAGGTGTGTGTCATGCAAATGCATACATGGTCACCTGCATGATATACTTTAACACACAGAATACATGTTCAGGACACAGTAGGCAGTAGTCAAGTTTATGCTTTCTACAGAGCGAGTCAGCTACGGAGTGAGTCAGCGAGTCAGCTACTGTTGAAAATGCTCTTCTCTCTTTCATGCTATGCTCGTTGCAAAGTACCTTGTGTATCTCATGATGCTTCATCCTACAAAAGTTTAACTTTGGGAAGCATGTCCCACTTTCATAAAGGTTTCTTAATAATAGATTAGGTTCTGCTATGTGTCCCCATATTGTGTTATAACATCCAGCTTTCTCTGTTTTAGATCGCTTGAAGTACGAATCAAAGAAATTCAAGTCCAATCATTCATCCTCTTACATGGAGAATTCCACAGCAGGTAGATGTCATTCATCCTCTTACATGGAGAATTCCACAGCAGGTAGATGTCATTCATCCTCTTACATGGAGAATTCCACAGCAGGTAGATGTCATTCATCCTCTTACATGGAGAATTCCACAGCAGGTAGATGTCATTCATAAGCTTCACCAGTAAGTAAGTGTGTGTGTGTGTGTGTGTGTGTGTGTGTGTGTGTGTGTGTGTGTGTGTGTGTGTGTGTGTGCTATTCAAACACCCAATAGGCCTACTCATATGAATGACTTTGGGTTTATTTTGATAACGTCCCTTTATCACATCCAATATCTAGCCAACAATATTTATCACTCACTACCACTGGGTATGGTGAATGCTTCTCCAAGTAGAAGATAAATGGCTTTCTCTGGAGTGATTCATTTAGTATTTTATTAGGATCCCTAAACAAAACGCAACAAATAAAATGCATAATATACATTACATCATTTTGTTATTTTATTTATTTATATTTTAATTTTTGTTTATTTAGTACATATTTTCTTAACCAACAATGCAGTTAAAAAAAAAGAGTTTAAGTAAGCATTTCACAAATAACATTTGATTTGATTTTGCTTTGATAATACAATACAAAATATATATTTAAAAAAAAATGTAAGTCTCCTTTAAAGTCAGTTGTTTTTATTAGCTTGGTTTTGCTAGCTTGAGTTACCTTGGGTGACAGAGAGTTCCACATAATCATGGCTCTATTTAATACTGTGTGTTTCCCAGCCTCTGTTCTGGACCTGGGGACTGTGAAGAGACCTCTGGTTAAATGTCTTGTGTTGTACTGATGAGTGTCTGAACTGTGTTTCCCAGACTCTGTTCTGGACCTGGGGACTGTGAAGAGACCTCTGGTTAAATGTCTTGTGTTGTACTGATGAGTGTCTGAACTGTGTTTCCCAGCCTCTGTTCTGGACTTGGGGACTGTGAAGAGACCTCTGGTTAAATGTCTTGTGTTGTACTGATGAGTGTCTGAACTGTGTTTCCCAGACTCTGTTCTGGACCTGGGGACTGTGAAGAGACCTCTGGTTAAATGTCTTGTGTTGTACTGCTGAGTGTCTGAACTGTGTTTCCCAGAGCCTGTTCTGGACCTGGGGACTGTGAAGAGACCTCTGGTTAAATGTCTTGTGTTGTACTGATGAGTGTCTGAACTGTGTTTCCCAGACTCTGTTCTGGACCTGGGGACTGTGAAGAGACCTCTGGTTAAATGTCTTGTGTTGTACTGATGAGTGTCTGAACTGTGTTTCCCAGCCTCTGTTCTGGACCTGGGGACTGTGAAGAGACCTCTGGTTAAATGTCTTGTGTTGTACTGATGAGTGTCTGAACTGTGTTTCCCAGCCTCTGTTCTGGACCTGGGGACTGTGAAGAGACCTCTGGTTAAATGTCTTGTGTTGTACTGATGAGTGTCCCACTGTTTGAACAGAGTTTGTGACCTTTAACCCATTAACACCTCGCACAAAGACCAATAGTGATACAGTCAACTTTGAGCCAGTAGAGATTGACATGCATAGCACTGACATTTGCCCTCCGTGTACATTTGCCCTCCGTGTACATTGATTTAGATTAAAACAGAGCAGCGTCTTATCATGGACAGACCTCTTCCCATTTTAGCAGCCATTGAGCATATACAGTGCCTTCGGGAAAGTATTCAGACCCCTTGACTTTTTCCAAATTGTAGATGGGAGAACCATCTCTGCAGCACTCCACCAATCATGCCTTTATGTAAGGGTGGCAAGACAGAAGCCACTCCACAGTAAAAAGCACATGACAGCACACTTGGAGTTTGTCAAAAGGCACCTAGAAGACTCTTTGACCATGAGAAACAAGATTATTTTTCAGCGGCAGGTACTGGGAGACTCGTCAGGATCGAGGGACAGATGAACGGAGCAAAGTACAGAGAGATCATTGATGAAAACCTGCTCCAGTGCGTTCTGAACCTCAGACTGGGGTGAAGGTTCACCTTCCAACAGGACAATGACCCTAAGCACACAGCCAAGACAATGCAGGAGTGACTTCAGGACAAGTCTCTGAATGTCCTTGAGTGGCCCAGCCAGAGCCCGGACTTCAACCCGACCGTACATCCCTGGAGAAACCTGAAAATAGCTGTACAGCGACGCTCCCCGTCCAACCTGACAGAGCTTGAGAGGATCTGCATAGAAGAATGGGAGAAACTCTCCAAATACAGGTGTGCCAGCTTGTACCGTCATACCCAACAATGCTGTAATCGCTGCCAAAGATAATTGAACAATGTACCAAGAAAAGGGTCTGAATACTTATGGAAATGTTATATTTTCATTTTTTTATTTGTAAGAATTTTCAAAAATTTCTAAAAACCTGTTTTTGCTTTGTCATTATGGGTTATTGTGTGTAGATTGAGGGGGAATAGAATACGTTATCCATTTCTGAATAACACTTTAACGTAACAAAACGTGGAAACAGTCAAGTGGTCTGAATACTTTCCGAATGCACTGTATAGTAAGTAGGCCTAGCCTATAGAAAGCTGATGAGATCCTTCTCTTTTAAATAGAGGCCATCAAAACTCTGTTTTCTGCGTATCCTATAGAAATGTTGCGTGAACTAGTGGGCTCTCATTAAGTGTTTGATTAGATTTTCTATTACATTTCCATTGATGTCGGAGTGATTAGAGGGACAATAGAGTGCAGTTTGCAAGTTTGGTAGGCTACTAATGACCAGCAGCTTCAGAGCTTGGAGAAGCCTAATTACTGTGATTAAGCGGTCATGTGGAATTTGACTTCCGTCATGACTCGTGACCGCCGGGGTGGTGGTAATACGGTCACCGTAACAGCCCAAGTCCTGCCTAAGTTTTCAAATCTTGTCAACAAAAAAGTTCTTAAAGTGGTTGGCAATATCAAAGGGTTTTGTTATGAACAAGCCATCTGCCTCAGTGAAGGATGGAGCGGAGTTAGCTTTTTTTTTGCCTAGAATTTCATTTAAGGTACTCTAGAGCTTTTTACTATCATTCTTTATATAATTTCTCATTTATATATTTTTGAAGTAGTTTTTTGGGGGGGTTGATCATCTTTAATATTGCAGATGGCGTGGTTGTTGCTTTCATCAATGTATATATATAAATATATATATATTACATTGATGAAAGCAACAACCACGCTATATATATATAAAAAAAGAAACGCCCCTTTTTCAGGTCCCTGTCTTTCAAAGATAATTTGTAAAAATCCAAATAACTTCACAAGATCTTCATTGTAAAGGGTTTAAACACCGTTTCCCATGCTTGTTCAATGAACCATAAACAATTCATGAACATGCACCTGTGGAACAGTCATTAAGACACTAACAGCTTACAGACAGACTGCAATTAAGGTCACAGTTATGAAAACGTAGGACACTAGAGGCCTTTCTACTGACTCTGGAAAAACACCAAAAGAAAGATGCCCAGGGTCCCTGCTCATCTGCGTGAAGATGCCTTAGACATGCTGCAAGGAGGCATGAGGACTGCAGATGGGGCCAGGGCAATAAATTGCAATGGCCATACTGTGCAATTTGTTCCAGTCATTGGCAGCAGAGAACTGGAAGGAAAGGCGGCCAATTTGGAGATGGCTTTGGGGGTGACCAGTGAAATATACCTGCTGGAGCGCGTGCTACAGGTGGGTGCTGCTATGGTGACCAGTGAGCTGAGACAAGGCTGGGCTTTACCTAGCAAAAACTTATAGATGACCTGGAGCCAGTTTGTTTGGCGACAAATATGACGCGAGGGCCAGCCAACGAGAGCATACAGGTCGCAGTGGTGGGTAGTATATGGGGCTTTGGTGACAAAATGGATGGAACTGTGATAGACTACTTCCAATTTGCCGAGTAGAGTGTTGGAGGCTATTTTGTAAATGAAGGATCGGTAGGATAGTCAGCTTTACGAGGGTATGTTTGGCAGCATGAGTGGAGGATGCTTTGTTGCGAAAAAGGAAGCCAATTCTAGATTTAATTTAGGATTGGTATTGCTTCATGTGAGTCTGGAAGGAGAGTTTACAGTCTAACCAGACACCTAGGTACAGTGCCTTGCGAAAGTATTCGGCCCCCTTGAACTTTGCGACCTTTTGCCACATTTCAGGCTTCAAACATAAAGATATAAAACTGTATTTTTTTGTGAAGAATCAACAAGTGGGACACAATCATGAAGTGGAATGACATTTATTGGATATTTCAAACTTTTTTAACAAATCAAAAACTGAAAAATTGGGCGTGCAAAATTATTCAGCCCCTTTACTTTCAGTGCAGCAAACTCTCCAGAAGTTCAGTGAGGATCTCTGAATTATCCAATGTTGACCTAAATGACTAATGATGATAAATACAATCCACCTGTGTGTAATCAAGTCTCCGTATAAATGCACCTGCACTGTGATAGTCTCAGAGGTCCGTTAAAAGCGCAGAGAGCATCATGAAGAACAAGGAACACACCAGGCACTGTATTTGTAGTTGTCCACATATTCTAAGTCAGAACCGTCCAGAGTAGTGATTCTGGACGGGCGAGAAGGTGCGGGCAGTGATTGGTTGAAGAGCATGCATTTAGTTTTACTTGCATTTAAGAGCAGTTGGAGGCCACAGAAGGAGAGTTGTATGGCATTGAAGCTCGTCTGGAGGTTTGTTAACACAGTGTCCAAAGAAGGGTCAGAAGTATACAGAATGGTGTCGTCTGCATAGAGGTGGATCAGAGAATCACCAGCAGCAAGACCGACATCATTGATGTATACAGAGAAAAGAGTTGGCCCGGGAATTGAACCCTGTGGCAACCCCATAGAGACTGCCAGAGGTCCGGACAAGAGGCCCTCTGATTTGACACACTGAACTCTATCTGAGAAGTAGTTGGTGAACCCGGCGAGGCAGTCATTTGAGAAACCAAGGCTGTTGAGTCTGCCGATAAGAATGCGGTGATTGACAGAGTTGAAAGCCAGGCCAGGTCGATGAAGACTGCTGCACAGTATCATCTTTTATCAATGGCGGTTATGATATCGTTTAGGACCTTGAGCGTGGCTGTGGTGCACCCATGACCAGCTTGGAAACCAGATTTTATTAGCGGAGAAGGTACGGTGGGATTCTAAATGGTCTGTGATCTGTTTGTTAACTTGGCTTTCGAAGACTTTAGAAAGGCAGGGCAGAATAGATATAGTAACAGTTTGGGTCTAGAGTGTCTCCCCCTTTTGAAGAGGGGGATGACTGCGGCAGCTTTCCAATCTTTGGGGATCTCAGACGATACAAAAGAGAGGTTAAACAGGCTGGTAATAGGGGTTACAACAATTTTGGCAGATCATTTTAGAAAGAGGTTGTCCAGATTTTGCAGCTCTTTCAGATCATTAGCTATCTGGATTTGGGTGAAGGAGAAATGGGGGAGGCTTGGGCAAGTTGCTATGGGACATGCAGAGCTGTTGACCGGGTTATGGGTAGCCAGGTGGAAAGTACGGCCAGGCGTAGAAAAATGTTTTTTTGAAATTCTCAATTATTTAAGATTTATTGGTGGTGACAGTGTTTCCTAGCCTCAGTGCAGTGGGCAGCTGGGAGGAGGTGCTCTTGTTCTCCATGGACTTTACAGTGTCCCAGAACATTTGGGAATTTGTGCTATAGGATGCAAATTGCTTTCCTAACTGCTTGTGTATATTGGTTCCTAACTTCCCTGAAAAGTTGCATTTTCAGGGGGCTATTCGATGCTAATGCAGTACACCATAGGATGTTTTTGTGCTGGTCAAGGGCAGTCATGTCTGGTTACTACAGAGTTTGTGTCTAAACTTTTGACTGGTACTGTACATACACATATACATTTATATAATTTATCTTTGTTCTATAGTAATTTTAAAAACATTTAAAAAAATATTTTAAAAAACAAGTCTTAAAGTTCCCAGAGAAAATGTAACTACAGTTGTAGTCACCAATTAAGACTTTACAAAAATGGTTGAAGTAGATTGTTTGTTCACTACTCAGGTTCATTATTATATGTGAATGTGTGTTACTGCGTTAGTGTTTTCTTGTGTGATTCTGTGTGTGTGCATAATATGCTTATGTTTGTCTTTTACAACGAATTTCTTTGTTTCCAGGAGAGCACTGTGCTTCGAGGTCGATGGAGGCTTGTACTGCTGTGTCAGATGACGCCATGTTCAGAGACAAACTCAAACACATGGGCAAATGTAAGGCATCCTCTACCAGCAGGCCACTCAATACACATTATGATCATCCCCTGTCTCTCTCTGGCAGTGGCCAGTTTAACAAACTCAATCACTAGAACAGCATACTTTTGCAAACCCCCCGATATGGTTGTCTTCTCTCCCACCTAGCAACAAGAAAGAAGCTGTTTGAAATCGCCAGATCATTCTCTGACAAGACAAAGAGAAGAAAGTTAAAAAGAAGAACGCTCCTGAAGCACCAGTCGTATCCTTCATTGCCAATCGATACTAATTTCCAATCAGAAACATTGGATGTGTTCTGTTTTTGCAGTGATGGCTTTTTATAGAACTCAACGTTCAAGTACCACATACTGTATAATACAGATGCATATGTATCAATATCCAGGCCTTTAGGTGTTTCCCTTGACCATATCCCCTCTAAGACTGGGCACAGCAAACTCCACAGCCAACCTCCTGGAAGATGTGGAGGGAAGCCCAGAAGATGGCCAGCCCAGAAGATCAGACACTCAGGAAGATGATGTGCCACACAAGGAGCCGTTGTCATGGTGAAAACCTGTCTCCTTCCCTGTTGGAAATTGTATCACTTTACTCTGTGTCACTACTATAACCGCTCTAATCAAACATTATTGTTGACTTACATGCTTTGTTTATAGATAGGCCTTTTGGCTGTAATCTGACAAACATGTCACCTCCATTTCAGATTCTCCAAGGCTGCACCACATCAGGGTTTCCATGGTGACAGCAGAATGACCCATGGCTGGTGGCCACGCAATACTTTGGCTCTCTCCCCTAACACAGGCCAGCCAATCCCAGGCCCAGAAGTGACCTGGGACCACCCCCTCACCCAGGAGGAGAGGAAGCAGACTGCTACCACCTCTCCTTAACTCTGATTGTTCATAACCACATTGGATTACCATTATAATCTCTGTATTATAACTCTTCATTAATATATGATTTCACGTGTAAAGGGAAGATGCATTAGTCTTTTGACAGTTATTTTTTGTTGTTGTGTCAGCTCCCTTTAATCCCCATTGCAGAAGGCATGGCAGCCCTGCTAGTGATGATCTTAACATATGGACTCATCTAGTGTTACCACTCTAATCTCTTTGATATGGCTGGGGTAGGTCACTCTAGAGCCAAAGTGTGCACAAGCACCTCTGAAATGTCCCATAATAAATCATGTTCACTCACAGTACCCATGTGTTGCTATGCCCATTTGGTCACAGTTTTAAACAGACAGTAACCAGTGATGATGTGGCAAGTTTTCAACTAGAATCACAGCTCAATCCCATGTTTCCTGAAAGTTCAGGACACAGAAACAACTTGTAAACAGAGACTCTAACATTACAGTTGACTCCCCCTTGTAAATCTGGATTTGCCTCGGAGCAATTTGACAGCAGATGATATCATCAGAGACCTGTGTGTGTCAGTCAAGGGGTTGTTATTTAAGTTGCCCTGCTCAAATGTCAACAAACCCTTCTGTTGCACCCTCCTATATCAAAGAGGCATTCAAACCTGCCAAAAGGGTCACTTGTTCCAAGCGGGTCATATTTCATCCCATATTGTTATGTCAATGTGTAACTAAATGCCAAGTGTAACCTTTAATCCCATTTCAGGAACTCTGACAAACTTCTTAAGATTTCATGTGAACTGAAATATCCCTCAAGCTAACTGACTGCCATATCTCACTATTCTCATGTATTTTTCAATACAGCATTTATATACTAACCCTATTTCGTTGAGAGTAAGGAGGGGTGCATATTGCTGAATTCGTGTTATTAATGAGTACACAATAATATAACTAGTAGAAATATTTGATAAACAAATGTGCCAGTGATCTGTGCACATTGCTGATAAACATGTGTTTTATGTGGTGTAATGGGAAATGAACCGTTTGTAATGGGAAGTGTTGGGTATGGAGAGAGCAGAACATGATATGGACGATGCCTCTGTGAGGTGAGGACTGGCATTGATCTTGATTAGATGCTGTTGGGTGTATCGGTAGAAAAGAGGAGGCTGATGATGACCCAGCGCTGTGATATGAGTTTCAACAGACAGTCGAGCTAGATTTAAAGTCAACCCTTTGAGCCACTATCTGATTCGCAAGGTTTCACATTGATCCGTCACTTTCCCAACTATTGGAAATGATTACTGTCTTATTCTGAAGCCTTCTCCCAGAAGGGTGCTCTTTGTTCACGATCGTTAAAAAGGAAGGGACAGACTGGTGTAGGAAATATGGTGGCAACTCTCTCCACCATGCTTATAAAAAAATCTGTTTTAAAATTGATGCATAAAAGTGAGCAAGCCAAGTAAGTGCACACTTTAGGGAGAAGGGTGGGGAATTGGAACACCAATTCATTCACTCTACCTTCTTAAATGAATTCACATGTAAATGTTTGATTTGCTACCTCTCAATCTAGATGGCTCCATGATTGAAATGTATGTTTTTACTATTGAAATTTAAGATTATTCAAATCACCCATTTACAGTTTTTCCTTGAGACATGTTTTAACCCTTCTCTGTCAGGATGTTGACAGAAGACCTCATTGGTGATAGGTCATGTGTTGTATATAAGGAGAAAGGTATGTTTGTTGAACATACGGAGTAAGTTTTGTATGTACAAGTATTGATTGTGTGAAGGGAGGCTGAAATCGACCCTTTCAGTGTTCTTTTTGAAGTCTTGATGTTATGGATTGGGTTTGGAATTTTGCCCCTTTGACAATTTCTGTCTGTTGTCATTTTCTTGTTTGTTAGTTTTGCTCTCAGCATTTCTCATATAGGTCTTCAAACTCTAAACATGTTTGCCAATAAAATGTGTTTATTGCCCTTGCCATAATGAAAAAAAATGGCCATAATGTCACTCACTCGTTTAAGCGGCAGATAGGGGGCGCCATTATCTAGCTTACTCAAACTGCCATCAGACTATCCCGACTTCATTGTTACTGTCATGCTATTCACATTAGTGGAGGCTGCTGAGGGGAGGACGGCTCATAATAATTGCTGGAATGGAACGATTGGAATGGCATCAAACACATAGAAACCATGTGTTGGATACCATTAAACTGATTCCGCTCCAGCCATTACCATAAGCCCGTCCTCCCCAATTAAGGTGCCACCAACCTCTTGTGATTCATATCCATATAGGTATTTCAAATGGGTATTTGTAATATATACTACCGTTCAAAAGTATGGAGTGACTTAGAAATGTCCTTGTTTTTGAAAGATAAGCACATTTTTTAAAATAACATCAAATTGATCAGAAACACAGGGTAGACATTGTTCATGTTGTAAATGACTATTGTAGCTGGAAACAGCTGATTTTTACGGAGTATCTACATAGGTGTACAGAGGCCCATTATCAGGAACTGTCACTCCTGTGTTCCAATGGCACATTGTGTTAGCCTTTTAAAATGATAAACTTGAATTAGCTAATTGATCATTAGAAAACTATTTTGCAAAGATGTTAGCACAGCTGAAAACTGTTGTTCTGATTAAAGAAACAATAAAACTGGCCTTCTTTAGACAAGTTGAGTATCTGGAGCATCAGCATTTGTGGATTTGATTACAGGCTCAAAATGGCCAGACCAAAGCACTTTCTTCTGAAACTTGTCAGTCTATTCCTGTTCTGAGAAATAAAGGCTATTCCATGTGAGTAATTGCTAAGAAACTGAAAATCTCGTACAACGCTGTGTACTACTCCCTTCACAGAACAGTGCAATCTGGCTATAACCAGAATAGAAAGAGTGGGAGGCCCCGGTGCACAACTGAGCAAGAGGACAAGTACATTAGTGTTTAGTTTGAGAAACAGACGCCTTATTTTCAGTCCTCAACTGGCATCTTCATTAAATAGTACCCACAAAACACCAGTCTCAACGTCAACAGTGAAGAGGCGACTCTGGGATGCTGGCCTCTAGGCAGAGTTCCTCTGTCCAATGTCTCTGTTCTTTTGCCCATCTTAATATTTCATCTTTATTGGCTAGTCTGAGATATGGCTTTCTCTTTCCAACTCTGCCTAGAAGGCCAGCCAGTTGAGGACTTGTGAGGCACCTGTTTCTCAAACTAGACACTAATGTACTTGTCCCCTTGCTCAGTTGTGCACCGGGGCCTCCCACTCTTTCTATTCTGGTTAGAGCCAGATTGCGCTGTTCTGTGAAGGGAGTTGTACACAGCGTTGTACGAGATTTTCAGTTTCTTAGCAATTTCTCGCATGGAATAGCCTTTATTTCTCAGAACAAGAATAGACTGACAAGTTTCAGAAGAAAGTGCTTTGTTTCTGGCCATTTTGAGCCTGTAATCGAACCCACAAATGCTGATGCTCCAGATACTCAACTAGTCTAAAGAAGGCCAGTTTTATTGCTTCTTTAATCAGAACAGGTTTCAGCTGTGCTAAGAAAATTGTTTCTTTCAAAAACAAGGATATTTACTGGATACTGGAGTGCTTTAATTTATTTCTATAGAAGACATTCTAATTCATATCTGCAGTAGCTGAGAGAGCATCTTTGATAAGACACAGGTTACGTTTGTTTACAAAAGCCTGTGACAGTTCACCCACTGACCAGTCAGCAGGTTTATGTCTGTCTATTACAACATTACATGATATCAGTAAGTCACCAAGTGCTTGCACTCCATTGGTCTATTGCTTAGTTTTGTTCTTTTCAGAAAAGAAAAGGGAAAATGTTTTTTGTATCTTCAGTTCCAGGCTTTTGACTGACATCTGAACACGAGTGCAGTTTTGTTATTGCACTGTCGAGGGCAAAACTCATCTGCATGGTTTTGTGACATGATTTCAAAATGGCTTGATGTTTGATGACTGCTCATAGAAATTTGTAGATACGTTATCCTCTCAGGGAAGCTCCACTCTTTGTCTTCCATTTCCAATTTGTGCGACTTGGTAAAAGCACAGTTAAGAATATGAAAAGGTATATTTAGGCTGGTAGTTTATTTCTTTATAAGCTTCAAATATCATGTTGGTGGCCAGACATGATTTCAAATGCATACTGGACCGGTCTGTGCGATAGACCAAAAAGCTGCATATATATTCTAGTTGTTGTACGGAAAAGAGCATACTCAAAATAACTTCAAACTTTAACGTTTTAACCTTTTCTGACCAATAGACATGCAGCACCACAAATGCTTGGTTAATTATGTTTTTGTTGAGATGTTTCTAAGTACAGATTATTTTATTGTACTGTGTGTGCCAGACAGGGTGATATGCTTCATTATGAATGTACATGAATAGAGATGAGGCCAGTAATAGCAGACAGCATGCTTGTTTACAATGCACTCATGAGCCTGCAATCTTCTATGGCTCATAATCCTATCATAAGAATGTATGCCATAGTTACTTTGAAGAACTACCACCACAGGCCTGATGGTTTTTAGTTTCGTATGGAACTCGGTGTGATCTGTGTGGCCTGTCCATAAACGACCCCTATAGCCTCTAACCTCCAGGCATTTTTGTAGATCTGTTTCTGGACAGGACTGTATAACTAATCCTACCAGTCAATGTAGGTCAAACCTATGAAAAGTGTTGCTCATTATCAAAACTGATACATTTCAAGAACTTGAGAATTTGTATGATTCAACATGTTTGTTTGTGTCATATTTTGGAAGGCCAAGGTCAGAAGCCAGTTTCTACCCACAACATATGTTTAAGGTTCTTTAAGTGATTGTTGTACTCAAGATTGATTTCTGGATCAGATTTTTCTTACACTTTATTAAGAAAGTTTCTTATAGCTATTGAAATAATCAAATTGTGGTGTACCCTGTCTGATGTGATTGTGTGACATTTGTAAAGATGTATTAACCGATTCTGCTCATTAAAGTTGTTTATCGATCCCTTAGACAAGATTGTCACAACTGACCAGTGAAAATGACATATCTCTCAACATCAGGTTCCTGATGAGGCCTTTCTCTTGGAAGAGAGAGAAAGATCTAGGACTTTCGTGAGCGAGATTTGAAGTGAAATGGTTCTCGCTAAGACAAAACATTTTGGGAATAGATACTAAATCAAATTTTATTTGTCACATGCGCCGAATACTTACAAACCCTTAACCAACAATGCAGTTTTAATAAAATTAGAGTTAAGAAAATATTTACTAAATAAACTTAAGTTTAAAAAAATACCCCATACTGACAAATATTATTTATTTATTTTTTGTTGCAAATGTATTCAATTTTTTTTTAATGATTTCACATTTACAGTGCCTTGCGAAAGTATTTGGCCCCCTTGAACTTTGCGACCTACCTAGGATAGGATAAGTAATCCTTCTCACCCCCCTAAAAGATTTAGATGCACTATTGTAAAGTGGCTGTTCCACTGGATGTCATAAGTTGAATGCACCAATTTGTTAGTCGCTCTGGATAAGAGCGTCTGCTAAATGACTTAAATGTAAATGTTTTGCCACATTTCAGGCTTCAAACATAAAGATATAAAACTATTTTTTTGTGAAGAATGAACAACAAGTGGGACACAATCATGAAGTGGAACGACATTTATTGGATATTTCAAACTTTTTTAACAAATCAAAAACTGAAACATTGGGCGTGCAAAATTATTCAGCCCCTTTACTTTCAGTGCAGCAAACTCTCTCCAGAAGTTCAGTGAGGATCTCTGAATGATCCAATGTTGACCTAAATGACTAATGATGATAAATACAATCCACCTGTGTGTAATCAAGTCTCCGTATAAATGCACCTGCACTGTGATAGTCTCAGAGGTCCGTTAAAAGCGCAGAGAGCATCATGAAGAACAAGGAACACACCAGGCAGGTCCGAGATACTGTTGTGGAGAGGTTTAAAGCCAGATTTGGATACAAAAAGATTTCCCAAGCTTTAAACATCCCAAGGACCACTGTGCAAGCGATAATATTGAAATGGAAGGAGTATCAGACCACTGCAAATTTACCAAGACCTGGCCGTCCCTCTAAACTTTCAGCTCATACAAGGAGAAGACTGATCAGAGATGCAGCCAAGAGGCCCATGATCACTCTGGATGAATTGCAGAGATCTACAGCTGAGGTGGGAGACTCTGTCCATAGGACAACAATCAGTCGTATATTGCACAAATCTGGCCTTTATGGAAGAGTGGCAAGAAGAAAGCCATTTCTTAAAGATATCCATAAAAAGTGTTGTTTAAAGTTTGCCACAAGCCACCTGGGAGACACACCAAACATGTGGAAGAAGGTACTCTGGTCAGATGAAACCAAAATTGAACT
This sequence comes from Oncorhynchus keta, assembly GCF_023373465.1. Taxonomy (NCBI): domain Eukaryota; kingdom Metazoa; phylum Chordata; class Actinopteri; order Salmoniformes; family Salmonidae; genus Oncorhynchus; species Oncorhynchus keta. Next base: position 21,569,237 of record NC_068421.1, read on the forward strand.
TTTTGGAAACAATGCAAAACGTTATGTTTGGCGTAAAAGCAACACCCTGAACACACCATCCCCACTGTCAAACATGGTGGTGGCAGCATCATAGTTTGGGCCTGCTTTTCTTCAGCAGGGACAGGGAAGATGGTTAAAATTGATGGGAAGATGGATGGAGCCAAATACAGGACCATTCTGGAAGAAAACCTGATGGAGTCTGCAAAAGACCTGAGACTGGGACGGAGATTTGTCTTCCAACAAGACAATGATCCAAAACATAAAGCAAAATCTACAATGGAATGGTTCAAAAATAAACATATCCAGGTGTTAGTATGGCCAAGTCAAAGTCCAGACCTGAATCCAATCGAGAATCTGTGGAAAGAACTTAACTGCTGTTCACAAATGCTCTCCATCCAACCTCACTGAGCTCGAGCTGTTTTGCGAGGAGGAATGGGAAAAAATGTCAGTCTCTCGATGTGCAAAACTGATAGACATACCCCAAGCGACTTAGCTGTAATCGCAGCAAAAGGTGGCGCTACAAAGTATTAACTTAAGGGGGCTGAATAATTTTGCACGCCCAATTTTTCAGTTTTTGATTTGTTAAAAAAGTTTGAAATATCCAATAAATGTCGTTCCACTTCATGATTGTGTCCCACTTGTTGTTGATTCTTCACAAAAAAATACAGTTTTATATCTTTATGTTTGAAGCCTGAAATGTGGCAAAAGGTCGCAAAGTTCAAGGGGGCAGAATACTTTCGCAAGGCACCGTACATAAGTATTCAGACCCTTTACTCGGTACTTTGTTGAGGCACCTTTGGCAGTGACTACAGCCTTGAGTCTTCTTGGGTATGACGCTCCTCTTAAACTATGTCAGATTAGATGTGGAGTGTTGCTGCACAGCTGTTTTCAGGTCTCTCCAGAGATGTTTGATTGGTTTCAAGTCCGGGCTCTGGCTGCGCCACTCAAGGACTTTCAGAGACTTGTCCCCGAAGCCACTCCTTTTATTTTTTATTTAACTAGGCAAGTCAGTTTAGAACAAGTTCTTATTTTGTAGGTGGGGATAAAGTGACTATGCATAGATAATAAATAATTGTAATACTCCAGGTTGCCATTTGATCAATTGTTCTGCATTCTAACGGCTTGGGGGTAGAAGCTGTTAAGGAGCCTTTTGGACCTAGACTCCCGTACCTCTTGCTGTGTGGTAGCAGAGACAACGGTCTATCACTTGGGTGGCTGGAGTCTGACAATTTTTTGGGCCTTCCTCTGACACCGCCTGGTATAGAGGTCCTGGATGGCAGGAAGCTTGGCCCCAGTGATGTACGCACTACCCTCTGTAGCTCCTTACAGTCAAATGCCGAGTAGTTGCCATACCATGCGTGATACAACCGGTCAGGATGCTCTCAATGGTGCAGTTGTATAACTTTTTGAGGATCTGGGGACCCATGCCAAATATTTTCAGTCTCCTGTGGGGGAATAAAGTTGTCGTGCCCTCTTCACGACTGTCTTGGTGTGTTTGGACCATGATTGTTTGTTGATGTGGACACCAAGGAACGTGAAGCTCTCAAACCGCTCCACTACAGCCCCATCGATGTGAAGGGGAGCGTGTTCAGCCCTCCTTTTCCTGTAGTCCACGGTCATACTATAGTGCACCGTTTGCACACTCCTGTAAAAGTTATTCCCATATTGCAAATGACCAATAACTTGCAACCTTGTAGAACTTGCAACCTTGCAACACATGCAAATGGCGAACGGAAGACAGGGTGGTGCGGCAGGTGCCGCTTCTCATTCGAATGCTGTAATTGTATCTAAACCATCAGGTGTACGCCGATCCCAGTTAAGTAACTCATGCAAAGAGTTAAAGCGCAATAATGCGTTTTATCTCCAGTACTCTGCCATGACTGTCAGTTATGTAGCTGCTCTACTGATAATCTCAGTGCGTCCTTGCTGGGATGACACAATCAGTCTACTACCGGAGAATATCAACACCAAACACAGTGGTTCACTGTTCCACGGGAGCGGACAGTACACAGCATACCATAATGTTCTGAATAATGGCCAAGTCTACCTCGCTCCTTATTCTACTGAACCGCTTAGGCGTAACAAACACAAGTCCAACATTTATCGGAAACTGTTAAACTACCTGTTCACTACCCTCCTGCTCTCCGGGGATGTACAACTCAATCCTGGGCCCAATATCACCGAGCCAGTGATACGCGTGGAAGGCCTCGTCCACTGGTCGTCGCCGCTGTGGAGGTGGGTGAGTGTTATGGTCCTATGGTTTCTCTCGACTCACCCGGCTCCAGGATAGATTTTGACTCTTCAAACATACCAGAGTCGCTATATGCGATCCCTGACTCTGCTTCTGGTACGCAAGCTATTTTAATTAGTTCCCCGCAGGCGGGAGGGATTGTTAATTGCGCTACCGAACTGCCCCTAATCAAAACGGCCTAAACCCAGCCGTCAGAAAACATCGACATTTTAACTTTTTTCAATTGTGTCAATCACTCTCGAGTCATCTGGGACCCACGAGCTAAGCCCAAGGGACTACTAGGGGGGCACTTGAACATTCGTAGTGTCATTCCAAAAAGTGATCAAATTCAACATCTACTCACAGACTCCAACCTTGACTTTCTCTGCCTCTCAGAGACATGGCTCCATAAACACTCTCCATATGCTGCTTTGATTGTGCCTGGCTACAATGTTTTCAGGAGAGACAGGGTTGAAGGAAGAGGAGGGGGTGTGATGATTTACATTAAAGAACATATCCGATGTAAACAAATTGAGTGGTCATGTGATAATGAACTAGAATGTATCGGCCTGAACGTTACACTGTCTCCCCAAATGTCTTTTACCCTCATTGGAATGTATAGGCCACCTTCCACCAAAAGTGTGTTTTTTGATCAGTTTAATACCATGCTTAGGGAATGTGATCTTGGGAAAGAGGTCATCTTAATGGGAGATTTTAACATTAATTATGAAGACAAGTGTTGTAGGAAAACCCTCAAACGGATCACTAATACCTTTGACCTTACACAGCTAGTTAAAGGGCCAACCAGGGTGACTTGTTGCTCTAAAACACAGATTGATTTGGTGTTCAGTAATAAACCAGAGAGAGTGACTAGATCATTCAATATGGTTACTGGGCTGTCTGATCATAATCTGACACTTATAGCCAGAAAGCTGTCTAAGAGCAGGTTTAACCTCTCTACTGTTAGAAAGCCGGATCAACTCAGAATACCTAAGAGTGAATTAAACTATTTTGAAAAAGCAATTAAGGGAATAAACTGGAATGATCTCTTGTCCTATACAGACGTGGAAGCTGATAGTCAGGTTTTTCTATCCACAATCCAGACTACAATAAATGGCTTCCTAAAGAAAATCAAATCCAAACCTGGCCAAAAGAGCACTCTTCCTTGGCTAAATGGAGAAATCTGGAAATTGATGAAAGAACGAGATTATGCTCTAAAAACAGCCCTAAAATCTAAATTAGAGCATGACAGACGTAGGTTTACCATGCTGAGAAATAAGGTGATAAAAGAAATCAGACAGGCCAAGGCAAACTTTTTTATTAACATAATTGGTGAAGCAAAGGGAAATTCTAAATTGATATGGGAGAATCTAAAAAAGCTAACAGGGAAAGACCATAGTAACACTGCAAAAAGACTATAAATCATGGTGAATAACAATCTAACACAGGATGCAGTTGAAATGGCAACAGCCTTCAATTCCTACTTTATTGACTCTGTCAGGTTACTGACACAGAACCCCTTCACTGATTTCTTGGGCTCAGTGCTAGTGAATGACACTCAACCTGTCTTCATCATAAGGGAGGTTTCTGAGTCAAAGGTGAACAAGGTGATTAGCTCACTAAAGAACTCTAAAGCCAAAGATGTGTTTGGGATGGACTCTACCTTTCTTAAAAACTACAAAGAGTCACTCATTGGCCCCATTACTAAGGTCACCAACACATCTATTGGTCTGGGGGTGTTTCCAAGGGTATGGAAGTCGGCCATAATAACGGCCATCTTTAAATCAGGCGACCCTGCTGACGTGAGTAACTACAGGCCCATTAGTATACTACCTGTGGTGTCAAAGGTTGTTGAAAAGTGTGTAGCAGAACAACTGATTAACCACCTCAACAACAGCCCCTTCACATTACACTCCATGCAGTTTGGCTTCAGAGCGAAACAATCCACAGAAACGGCCAACTGCTTTCTTCTGGAAAATGTGAAGTCCAAGATGGACAAAGGGGGTGCTGTTGGGGCTGTATTTCTGGACCTAAGGAAGGCTTTTGATACTGTTAACCATGAGATTCTCATCACAAAATTGTCCAAGTTCAACTTTTCCCCTGATGCCTTGAGATGGATGAAATCATACCTTGAAGGCAGAACTCAGTGTGTCAGAGTGAGCAATGAGCTGTCGCCCACTCGTAGCTATGATGTGGGCGTGCCCCAAGGGTCAATACTGGGGCCCCTCCTGTTCAGCCTGTACATTAATGATCTGCCTTCTGTATGTACTGGGTCTGAAGTTCAAATGTATGCAGATGATACAGTGATATATGTGCATGCAAAGAGCAAACAACAAGCTGCACAAGAACTCACTACTGTAATGGTCCAGGTTACAATGTGGCTCTGTGACTCGTGTTTGCATCTCAATGAAAAAACTGTTTGCATGTTCTTCACAAAGAGGGCAACAGATGCTACTGAGCCAGATGTCTATGTGTCAGGGGAGAAGCTCCAGGTGGTATCCGATTTTAAGTACCTTGGCATCATACTTGATTCCAACCTCTCTTTTAAAAAGCATGTGAAAAAGGTAATTCAAATAACTAAATTCAATCTAGCTCATTTCCGATTTATACGAAATTGTTTGACTACAGAGGTAGCAAAACTGTACTTCAAATCTATGATACTCCCCACTTAACATACTGCTTGACTAGTTGGGCCCAAGCTTGCTGTACAACATTAAAACCTATTCAGTCTGTCTACAAACAGGCTCTCAAAGTGCTTGATAGGAAGCCCAATAGCCATCATCATTGTCACATCCTTAGAAAACATGAGCTCTTGAGTTGGGAAAATCTTGTGCAATACACCGACGCATGTCTTGTATTCAAGATCCTTAATGGCCTGGCTCCCCCTCCACTCAATATTTTTGGTAAACAGAAAACCCAGACATATGGCAGCAGATCCACAAGGTCTGCCATGAGAGGTGACTGTATAGTTCCCCTAACGAAAAGCACCTTTAGTAAATCTGCATTCTCTGTGAGAGCTTCCCATGTCTGGAATACACTGCCACCAGACACACATAACTGCACCACATATCACACTTTCACAAAATGCTTGAAGACATGGCTAAAGGTCAATCAGATTTGTGAACATGGTCCCTAGCTGTGTGTTGCCGCTTTCCATGTTGTCTGTAGCTTGTGAGGTATGGAAACACTTTGTTGCTTTTATGAATTTTGTCTTGCTGCTTTTTGTTCTATGTTGCTCTGTCTGTATGCTATGTCTTGCTTGTCCTATGTTGCTATGTTGCTATGTCTAAGGTGCTATTGTCTATATTGTAATTGTTTTTAATAACCTGCCCAGGGACTGCGGTTGAAAATTAGCCGGCTGGCTAAAACCGTCACTTTTACTGAAACGTTGATTAATGTGCACTGTCCCTGTAAAAATAAAATAAACTAAACTAAACTAAACTTTCTTGTTTATATTCAGAAAGGAATTTTCGATTCAGTGTAAACAATCGTTGGTATAGTGACATTCTTGTTTTATGAATGTTAAAGGTCACATCATGTGACCATTAACACAAATGTGTGTCATGTCATGATGTCCCATTCCAAGTTCTACAGAGGGTGCTCCAGCAAACAAACAGCAGAGACCTGAGGCCACCATCCAACCTGGAACTGAGGGAGTAGTGTTTGGTCTGATGCTATTTTGAAAGCTAAGAAGAAAATGATTTTAAACTTAAAAAAAAAAATAATCACAATCACAATGATATATTTTACTTTATGGGGACTGAATGTTTCAAGATGGCGTAGCATCTCATTCCAAGATGGCGTAGCAGTCAGACGTGTGTTTTGTCTTTGTCTTATCCCGTGTCAATAGTCAGGTTTTTTGTATATACACTGCTCAAAAAATAAAGGGAACACTAAAATAACACATCCTAGATCTGAATGAATGAAATATTCTTGTTAAATACTTTTTTCTTTACATATTTGAAGTTGCTGACAACAAAATCACACAAAAATGATCAATGGAAATCAAATATATCAACCCATGGAGGTCTGGATTTGGAGTCACACTCAAAATTAAAATGGAAAACCACACTACAGGCTGATCCAACTTTGATGTAATGTCCTTAAAACAAGTCAAGATGAGGCTCAGTAATGTGTGTGGCCTCCACGTGCCTGTATGACCTCCCTACAACGCCTGGGCATGCTCCTGATGAGGTGGCGGATGGTCTCCTGAGGGATCTCCTCCCAGACCTGGACTAAAGCATCCGCCAACTCCTGGACAGTCTGTGGTGCAACTGTTGGTGCTTTGGTGGATGGAGCGAGACATGATGTCCCAGATGTGCTCAATTGGATTCAGGTCTGGGGAACGGGCGGGACAGTCCATAGCATCAATGCCTTCCTCTGCTGACCTGCTGACACACTCCAGCCACATGAGGTCTAGCATTGTCTTGCATTAGGAGGAACCCAGGGCCAACCGCACCAGCATATGGTCTCACAAGGGGTCTGATGATCTCCTCTCGGTACCTAATGGCAGTCAGGCTACCTCTGGCGAGCACATGGAGGGCTGTGCGGCCCCCCAAAGAAATGCCACCCCACATCATGACTGACCCACCGCCAAACCGGTCATGCTGGATGATGTTGCAGTCAGCAGAACGTTCTCCACGGCATCTCCAGACTCTGTCACGTCTGTCACGTGCTCAGTGTGAACCTGCTTTCATCTGTGAAGAGCACAGGGCGCCAATGGCGAATTTGCCAATCTTGGTGTTCTCTGGCAAATGCCAAATGTCCTGCACGGTGTTGGGCTGTAAGCACAACCCCCACCTGTGGACGTCGGGCCCTCATACCACCCTCATGGAGTCTGTTTCTGACCGTTTGAGCAGACACATGCACATTTGTGGCCTGCTGGAGGTCATTTTGCAGGGCTCTGGCAGTGCTCCTCCTGCTCCTCCTTGCACAAAGGCGAAGGTAGCGGTCCTGCTGCTGGGTTGTTGCCCTCCTACGGCCTCCTCCACGTCTCCTGATGTACTGGCCTGTCTCCTGGTAGCGCCTCCATGCTCTGGACACTACGCTGACAGACACAGCAAACCTTCTTGCCAGAGCTCGCATTGATGTGCCATCCTGGATGAGCTGCACTACCTGAGCCACTTGTGTGAGTTGTAGACTCCGTCTCATGCTACCACTAGAGTGAAAGCACCGCCAGCATTCAAAAGTGACCAAAACATCAGTTAGGAAGCATAGGAACTGAGAAGTGGTCTGTGGTCACCACCTGCAAAACCTCTCCTTTATTGGGGGTGTCTTGCTAATCGCCTATAATTTCAACTTGTTGTCTATACCATTTGCACAACAGCATGTGAAATTTATTGTCAATCAGTGTTGCTTCCTAAGTGGACAGTTTGATTTCACAGAATACCTCTGTCCCGAAGCAAGCACCAGTTAGCCTTGAGATAGGCCCATATACCGGCTAACTTATTGTGCTACAATACCTCTTTTACCAATTGGCCTGGACCCTTTATTGTCGACATGGAGCCCCGCCAATCCATCGCGACTGGTCTGCCGACGTAATCGTCCGATGTAGTTTCAACAGGCTTTTTGTTGTGATGTCGCTTAAGACCCATTCGTAAGCCCCGGCCCGCTAAGTTTCTGAACGCCGTTGTCTCCCGCTCGCCTAGCGTAGTAGCGACTACTGAACGGCTCCCTGACTTAGCTATTGCTGCTCATTGGACGATATGATCACTCGGCTACACTGATGCCTGCTGGACTATTTACTAACGCGGTACCTCTTTTTGTTTATCTGTCGGCACCAGCCTCGAACTCAGGTCCTTGGTGTCCCTAACTGACCCTCTCTGCCCATTCATTGCCATCTACCCGTTGTTGTCTAAGCTCTCCCGATCAACACCCGTAATTGCTTTATGCCTCTCTCTAATGTCAATATGCTTTGTCTACTGCTGTATCGGTTAGTACTTATTGTTTTATTTCACTGTAGAGCCCCCAGTCCCGCTCAACATGACTTACATAGCTCTTTTGTCCCACCCCCTGGACATGTGGAGACCTCACCTGGCTTAAATGGTTCCTCCAGAGATGCAATCTCTCTCATTGTCACAACGCCTAGGTTTACCTCCACTGTACACACATCCTACCATACCCTTGTCTGTACATTATGCCCTGAATCTATTCTACCACGCCCAGAAATCTGCTCCTTTTATTCTCTCTTCCCAATGCACTAGACAACCAGTTCTTATAGCCTTTAGCCATACCCTTATCCTACTCCTCCTCTGTTCCTCTGTTGATGCAGAGGTTAACCCAGACCCTGTAGCCCCCAGTACCAGACCTATTCCCCAGGTACTCTCATTTGTTGACTTCTGTAACCGTAAAAGCCTTGGTTTAATGCATGTTAACATCAGAAGCCTCCTCCCTAAGTTTGTTTTATTCACTGCTTTAGCACACTCCGCCAACCCTTATGTCCTAGCCATCTCTGAATCCTGATTTAGGAAGGCCACCAAAAATTCAGAAATTTCCATCCCCAACTACATTTTCCGTCAAGATAGAACTGCCAAAGGGGGCAGAGTTGCAATCTACTGCAGAGATGGCCTGCAGAGTTCTGTCATAATATCCAGGTCTGTGCCAAAACAGTTTGAGCTTATACTTTTAAAAATCCACCTTTCCAGAGAAGTCTCACCTTTGCCGCTTGTTATAGACCCTCCTCAACCCCCAGCTGTGCCCTGGACTCCATATGTGAATTGATTGCCCCCCATCTATCTTCAGGGTTCGTACTGTTAGGTGACCTAAACTGGGATATGCTTAACACCCCGGCCCCCCAGCCTTCCTACAATCTAAGCTAGATGCCCTCTATCACACAAATCATCAAGGAACCTACCAGGTACAACCATAAAACCGTAAATCCATAAATCCGGCTAGCTCTTTCAAACAGAAATTTGCATCTTGTAGTACAAATTCCAAAATGTTTTTTTTTTACACTAAAGTCAATGGAGACTTCTACGATCTACGATAATCAAACATTTCAAAAAGCATTTTTCTACAGCTGGCCATGCTTTCAACCTGGCTACCCCTACCACGGCCAAGAGCTCTGCACCTCCCACAACAACTTGCCCAAGACCCCCCCCCGCTTCTCCTTCACCCAAATCCAGATAGTTTATGTTCTGAAAGAACTGCAAAATCTGGATCCCTACAAATCAGCTGGGACAGACAATCTGGACCCTCTCTTTCTAGAATGATCTGCCGAAATTGTTGCAACCCCTATTACTAACCTGTTCAACCTCTCTTTCAAATCGTTTGAGATCCATAACGATTGGAAAGCTGCTGCGGTCATCCCCCTCTTCAAAGGGAGAACACTCTAGACCCAAACTGTTACAGACCCATATCTATCCTGCCCTGCCTTTCTAATGTCTTAGAAATCCAAGTTAACAAACAGATCAAAGACCATTTAGAATCCCACCCTACCTTCTCCGCTATGCAATCTGTTTTCCGAGCTGGTCATTAGAACCTTGAGCGTGGCTGAGGTGCACCAAACGATATCATAACCACCATCGATAAAAGACAATACTGTGCAGCCGTCTTCATCGACCTGGCCAAGGCTTTCAACTCTGTCAATCACCGCATTCTTATCGGCAGACTCAACAGCCTTGGTTTCTCAAATGACTGCCTCACCTGTTTCACCAACTACTTCTCAGATAGAGTTCAGTGTGTCAAATCGGAGGGCCTCTTGTCCGGACCTCTGGCAGTCTCTATGGGGTTGCCACAGGGTTCAATTCCCGGGCCAACTCTTTTCTTTGTATATATCAATGATGTCGCTCTTGCTGCTGGTGATTCTCTGATCCACCTCTACGCAGACGACACCATTCTAAATACTTCTGGCCCTTCTTTGGACACGGTGTTTACAAACCTCCAGACGAGCTTCATACAACACTCCTTCCGTGGCCTCCAACTGCTCTTAAATGCTCGTAAAACTAAATGCATGCTCTTCAACCAATCACTGCCTGCATCCGCCCACCCGACTAGCATCACTACTCTGGAGGGTTCTGACTTAGAATATGTGGACAACTACAAATACCTACGTGTCTGGTTAGACTGTAAACTCTCCTTCCAGACTCACATCAAACATCTCCAATCCAAAATTAAATCTAGAAGCAGCTGACTATCCTACCGATCCTTGACTTCGGCGATGTCATTTACAAAATAGCCTCCAACACTCCAACACAGCAAGAATCGCTGGAGCTGGAGACTTATATCTCCCTCACTTACCCTAAACATCAGCTGTCAGAGCAGCTTATCGATCACTGCACCTGTACACAGCCCATCTGTAAATAGCCCACCCAACTACCTCATCCCCATATTGTTATTTATTTTTGCTCTTTTGCACCCCATTATCCCTTCTTGCACATCATCATCTGCACATCTATCACTCCAGTGTTTAATTGATCAATTGTAATTATTATGCCACTATGGCCTATTTATTGCCTTACCCTCCTTACCTTCCTTGCTTGGACCTTCTTTTTTGATATTTTCAGTGTTATTGTTAACAAACACACCCCCATAAAGAAAATGAGAATGAAAAACAGATTCAGCCCCTGGTTCGACCGTGATCTTACAGAGTTACTCCATCTCAAGAATTGTATTTGGCGCAAGGCTCGGCACACGCAACTCAGGCTGACTCACTCTTGTTCAGGTAAATTAGAAATAAGTGCACTTAGGCTATCCAGAAGGCCCATGTTAGTTACTTTAAGGAGCAGTTCTCTCTCTGTCGGTCTAACCCAAAGATGTTCTGGGAAATGGTTAAAGACCTGGAGAATAAACCCTCCTCCTCACAGCTGCCCATGTCCCTTAATGTTGATGTGGTTGTTACTGACAAGAAGCACATGGCTGAGCTCTGTAATCACCATTTCATTAAGTCAGGATTCCTATTTGACTCAGCCATGCCTCCTTGCCCGTCCAATATTTCCTCATCTCCCACCCCTTCTAATGCGACTGTCCCCGATGCTTCTCCTTCTTTTTCTCCTGCCCCGCTACAAAGTTTCTCCCTGAAGGCAGGCACTGAGTCCGAGGTGCTAAAGGAGCTCCTTAAACTTGACCCCAAAAAAACATCTGGTTTAGACCATTTCGTCTTTAAGGTTGCTGCCCCTATCATCACCAAGCATATCTTCAACCTTTTTAACCGGTCTCTCCTTTCTGGGGAGGTTCCCATTGCTTGGAAGGCAGCCATGGATCGTCCTTTATTTAACGGGGGCGATCAAGCTGATCCTAACTGTTATAGGCCTATTTCTATTTTGCCCTGTTTATCAAAAGTGTTGGAAAAACTTGTGAATAATCAATTGAATGGCTTTGTTGATGTCTAGTCTTCTCTCGGGTATGCAATCTGGTTTCCGCTCAGGTTATGGATGTGACACTGCAACCTTAAAGGTCCTCATTGATGTCACCATTTCCCTTGATTCTAAGCAATGTTGTGCTGCTATTTTTACTGACTTGGCCAAAGCTTTTGATACGATAGACCATTTCATTCTTGTGGGCTGGCTAAGGAGCATTGGGGTCTCTGAGGGGTCTTTGGCCTGGTTTGCTAACTACCTCTCAAAGAGTGCAGTGTATAAAGTCAATAAATCTGCTGTCTCAGCCACTGCCTGTCACCAAAGGAGTACTCCAAGGCTCAATCCTAGGCCCCACACTCTTCTCAATTTACATCAACAACATAGATCAGGCAGTAGGAAGTTCTCTCATCCATGTATATGCAGATGATACAGTCTTATATTCAGGTGGCCCCTCCCAAGATTTTGTGTTAAATGCTCTACAACAAAGATATCTTTGTGTCCAACCAGCTTTCTCTACCCTTAACCTTGTTTTGATCACCCCCAAAACAAAGGTTTTGTGGTTTGGTAAGAATAGTGCCCATCTCCCCACAGGTGTGATTACCTCATACCAGTACTTGGGAGTATGGCTAGACGGTACACTGTCCTTCTCTCAGCACACATCAAAGCTGCAGGCTAAAGTTAAATCTAGACTTGGTTTTCTCTATCGTAACCGCTCCTTTTTCACCAAAGCTGCCAAACTAACCCTGATTCAGATGACCATCCTACCCATGCTAGATTACGGAGACATCATTTATAGATCGGCAGGTAAGGGTGCTCTCAAGCGGCTAGATGTTCTTTAGCATTCGGCCATCAGATTTGCCACCAATGCTCCTTATAAGACACATCACTGCACTCTATACTCCTCTGTAAACTGGTAATCTCTGTATACCTGTCACAAGACCCACTGGTTGATGCTTATTTATAAAACCCTCTTAGGCCTCACTCCATCCTATCTGAGATATCTACTGCAGCCCTCATTCTCCACATATAACACCCGTTTTGCCAGTCACATTCTGTGTAAAGGTCCACAAAGCACACACATCCCTGGGTCAATCATGGACACTCTTCCTGACACTTGGCTGCTTTGCGTGATGTATTGTTGTTGTCTACCTTCTTCCCCTTTGCTTTGTCTGTGCCCAATAATGTTTGTACCATGTTTTGTGCTGCTGTTGTCATGTTGCGTTACTACCATGGTGTGTTGTCATGTGTTGCTGCCTTGCTATGTTGTTGTCTTAGGTCTTTCTTTATGTAGTGTTTTCTCTTGTCGTGATTTGTGTTTAGTCCTATATTTATATATATATTTTTTAATCCCAGCCCACATCCCTGCAGAATGCCTTTTGCCTTTTAGTAGGCGGTCATTGTAAATAAGAATTTGTTCTTAACTGATTTGCCTAGGTACAGTTGAAGTCTGAAGATTACATACACTTAGGTTGGAGTCATTAAAACTTGTTTTCAACCACTCCACAAATTTCTTGTGAACAAATTATAGTTTTGGCAAGTCAGTTAGGACATCGACTTCGTGCATGATACAAGTCATTTTTCCAACAATTGTTTACAGTCAGATTATTTCACTTATAATTCACTGTATCACAATTCCAGTGGGTCAGAAGTTTACATATACTAAGTTCATTGTGTCTTTAAACAGCTTGGAATATTAAAGAAAATTATGTCATGGCTTTAGACGCTTCTGATATTCTAATTGAAATAATTTGAGTCAATTGGAGGTGTACCTGTGGATGTATCTCAAGACCTACCTTCAAACTCAGTGCCTCTGCTTAACATCATGGGAAAATCAAAAGAAATCAGCGAAGATCTCAGAAAAAAAATTGTAGACCTCCACAAGTCTGATTCATCCTTGGGAGCAATTTCCAAATGCCTGAAGGTACCACGTTTATCTGTAAAAACAATAGTACGCAAGTATAAACATCATGGGACCACGCAGCCGTCATACTGCTTAGGAAGGAGACGCGTTCTTTGGTGCGAAAAGTGCAAATCAATCCCAGAACAACAGCAAAGGACCTTGTGAAGATGCTGGAGGAAACGTACAAAAGTATCTATATCCACAGTAAAATGAGTCCAATATCGACATAACCTGAAAGGCCACTCAGCAAGGAAGAAGCCACTGCTCCAAAACCGCCATAAAAAAAAGCCAGACGACAGTTTACAACTGCACATGGGCACAAAAATGGTACTTTTTGGAGAAATGTCCTCTGGTCTGATGAAACAAAAATAGAACTGTTTGCCATAATGACCATCGTTATGTTTGGAGGAAAAAGGGGGATGCTTGCAACCCGAATAACATCATCACAACCGTAAAGCACAGGGGTGGCAGCATCATGTTGTGGGGGTGCTTTGCTGCAGGAGGGACTGGTGCACTTCACAAAATAGATGGCATCATGAGTATGGAAAATTAGCTGGATATATTGAAGCAACATCTCAAGACATCAGTCAGGAAGTTAAAGCTTGGTCGCAAATGGGTCTTCCAAATTGACAACGACCACAAGCATACTTCCAAAGTTGTGGCAAAATGGCTTAAGGGCAACAAAGTCAAGGTATTGGAGTGGCCATCACAAAGCCCTGACCTCAATCCTATAGAAAATGTGTTGGCAGAACTGAAAAAGTGTGTGCGAGCAAGGAGGTCTACAAACCTGACTCAGTTGCACCTGCCCTGTCGGGGTGAATGTGCCAAAATTCACCTAACTTACTGTGGAAGGCTACCTGAAAAGTTTGACCCAAGTTAACAATTTAAAGGGAATGCTACCAAACACTAGATGAGTGTATGTTAACTTATGACCCACTGGGAATGTGATGAAAGAAATGAAAGCTGAAATAAATCATTATCTCTGCTATTATTCTGACATTTCACATTCTTAAAATAAAGTGTTGATCCTAACTGACCTAAGACAGGGAATGTTTACTATGAGTAAATGTCAGGAATTTTGAAAAACTGAGTTTAAATGTATTTGGCTAAGGTGTATATAAACTTCTGACTTCAACTGTAAATAAAGGTTAAATAAATACATAAAATAAATGCAAATCCCCCAATGTAAACGATGCACATTTAATTTTGTTGTCCCCCTCCCCATAGCTTTAAGCTTCAACAGAAAAATAGTTCTGGTTTGAAATATATTTGTTATATATACCCATTTCCGTTGCAATGGAACAGTGCACAGTAAGAGATAAATATATAAATGGTTGTAAATGAGAGTGGAAAACGGTTACAAATGAAGGGGAGGTGCCATTTTATCACCTTGGTAACTGTGATGACGTATGACAAAAAACTCTGCCACTCAGATAGACCTCACCTCCCCAGTGAAAGAAAAGATGCCATCAAGTCTACTCTTCAGCCATTGTATTTCAACTGTGTGCTTGTAACACAGTCATTTCGTGGATTTCAATATACGCAGATTTTAGCTAGCCAGTTGAATTGAACAAAACCTAGTCTGCACACGGATTTTGAAGAAGATAATTCCTAAAATATATATATTTTTTTAGGGCTCACGCGATATTAAATAGGGCAGCAGGCTACGTGCGCGACGTGCACAGCATTCCAGACGTCGGAATCCAGCTTTCTCTCTGGCTAATTATAAAGCTAGCTACTTTGTTTATTTTCCACAACTTTTGTTATTAAACCAATAGTGTTTTCTCTACGGATCCGGTTTCTATTTAGATGGCAAGCTTCCCCAATTCTGTAAACGAAAATGAAATAGGTAGGTTGAGTTCCTTTTCACTATCCTGCTCTGTGTTTGGGGTGGAGGGGTTGCAAACGTTAATGTTCATCTCTCTATCTAAGATTTTTATTTATTTTATTTTACTAGGCAAGTCAGTTAAGAACAAATTCTTATTTTCAATGAGGGTCTAGGAACAGTGGGTTAACTGCCTGTTCAGGGGCAGAACGACAGATTTTGTACCTCGTCAGCTCGGGGATTTGAACTTGCAACCTTTTCTCTTACTAGTTCAATGCTCTAACCACTAGGCTACCTAGATAGCTAGCCAGCTACTACTATGTTACACCTTCCATCTGTCGGTGACGTCATAGGTAGTCTTACTTTATTTTGTATTGTAGGTCAAGTCGTTACTTCCATAGCATATAACCTATTTACTAGACTAGAGACTCACACACTACAGTCACATATTCACCATGCACCCGCGGTTTATACTAGGTGCCACCACACCAAAGACAATATGGTTGAAACTCTGTTCCCACACATCGCGCGAGCGTTCGGCACACTTTGGTTCTCAAGTCGTTCGGTGGTGGAGGCGACGGCGGTATCTAAGTTTCTGAAGTATGACTCATTCCTCATTCGTCGGGGAAGCGCACTGATTTATCAGATAGCTATTGTATAAAACTGATGTTTTGTTTCAACACCTCTTGCGCAATACATTAATGTGATATATGATGTCTCATTTATATTCCAACCGAATGTTTATGTTACCCAGTTAAAATAAGTTGGGCTAATAATAAATAAATACAATAGTGTGTTTTGCAACACTGCGTAATAAATCAAAGTGGTATATGTCTCATTTAGCTACTTGGTCAACCATATCTTTATGATACACATTTAAAATAAGTTTATTTGGGCTAATAATATGTTTTGTTTTATAGCCAACTTCATTAGCATTGATTTACATTTGTAATGGCATGTCAAATAACAAAACAGTATTGACTCTCAGAATCTCTCAGTTACTTTTAAGCATCAATTCTGACATTGAAGGTTCATATCCAGCTACACCAGAGGTCAGCTTAGGGTGGTGGAACCAGCCTGATCTGTGTTCGCCTTTAGAAATAGATTGATGAATGCAGCGACCAGGCTGGTGCAATAGAATGATGAAAGCAGTGATCAGGCTGGTTCCACCAGGCTAAGGTCAGTTGGCCCCGAAGCATCTTTTCTACACTATCATTCAGATGTTGCTCACAAGCACCATGTCATCATGGTATTTGTGCTATTGTTCCCTTGCTGACCTCTTGTTTCTGTTTTCAGGTAAGGCTAAGTTCATTGGTGAACTCTTAGTGCCTGTTGCTCCCTTTGACCAGAAGTCCGGGCGAGAGACCTGGACTGTAGCCTTTGCACCTGATGGTTCTTACTTTGCTTGGTCTCAAGGGCATCGCATTGTGACGCTCGTTCCCTGGTCAAAATGCCTGAAGAATTTGTAAGTACCTGTACTAGGCCTAACCACATTCTTGGTCAGTACAATTGTGATCAGAAAGTAACAGGTTAGGCCCTACTTCAGAGGTCTGTTTACATTTTGAGGGAGTCCTACAGAAGCAAATATTCCTTTTGAGTTTTGAAATTCAACAGTTTAACATATCTGAATAGCCTAACTAATTTGTCTGTGCAATGAATGCACTGACTGGCGTGGAGTCCTATTTGGCAGAGACAGCAGTAGAGAGCAGGGGAGCAAGAGAGACAGTGAATGTGGCATGTGCTGGTGTGTTGCTGGTGCCCACTGGGTATTCATTTGGCGGCTGCCGTGCCTGTTTCATTGTCTGATGTTTTAAGGTCCTTTCAGCACTCCTCCACTCTTACTGTAACAGGTCGCACGGTACACTTCCAAAGGCTACGGCACACTTCCAAAGGCTTCAACAAGAATTAAGCACAAATAGTGCATTTACAACAGCCTCCTGTTAGGCCAGTGGCGGCGCTCCTTCTCTGACCACTGGAGCTGCGTCAGCCAGGCTATGCTGGCCTGTTACTCGACTTAAAAAGGATGTAGGCTGTAGCCCCCCACTGGTACTGTATATAAATAAATAAAAATCCCCCACAGTAAAGAAAAATCATTGAATCAGTACGTTTGTCCAAGCTTTTGACTGGTACTGTATTTTTATATATTGTTGCATCATTCCTGTCCTTATGTTTCTTACAATATGCTATTTTGTTTTGCTTGAATATCTTGATGGTGTTCTGTACTAGATTCTGCTATTTTTAAAGCAGCAGCTGATTGTTGATAACGTAGAGTGGACTTCCATTAATGAGGAGTTCTTGGTAAACCAAGTTGTAGGAAAGGAGACACTGCTTCTTGTTATTCAGAAGTGGATATAGACTCAAGGGCCTTGTGTTATCTTAGCCTATAATTTTAGCACGTTAGAAAAGCTTCTGTAAAGTGCAGTCAAACTTTTCTTGTCTTTGGCAAGAGAAAGCCACACACAGCAGCTTAGAGTTTTATTACTGTATAATGTAAGGTTTACTGCCATGAAGTCAACTACTTGGTGTCAGGCTGTAAACCCTTCTGTAAACAATGACACATCAAATCAATACTAAAGGAAGGCTGAAGGCTATAAATGCACTTTTACATTATTTCAGGGCTACAGCCTACTTCTTTTTTATGTCGAGTAACAGGCCAGGGTAGCCTGGCTGACGCGGCTCACGTGGTCAGAGGGAGCTCTGTGTTTTTTTTTTTCATGGGGGGTTGAGACTTCACATTGTTTGGGTTTGAAAATCCAACAGTTGTATTGGAAGGGGCGGTGCTCAGGGGCTGTATGTGGCTCACCATGTGGGTGTTTGAGTGACAAAGACTGAAGATAACTAATTATTTAAAAAAACACAGCCTTCATTATCGAGGCATCGTGCTGACATCAAAATAGTCTATCCAGACTCTAAAGTCAGGAGGACTTCGAGTTAGGTGTCAGTCAGACTAAGACCTAGGTGCATCCAATCTGATTTTCTAATATCCACAACATTCTATAACACCACAGAACTGAAAATTCATTCTAAATTCTCACAGTCCAAATTGTTGTTTACAGTTCTAGTTGAGTTCTTGGTCTCGTTCTAGAATATTCTAGTAGTTGTAGTTCATTACTTGTGCTATCCTTCCCTGTGAGGAGGAAACAGTGCAGTGTGCTGTGGAGCAAGCTGCCAAGGACACGTGGCATGTATTATCAGTTGCCTTTCTGCAGAGCTGGCTCTTTTTCCACACAATAAAGCCTTGTCTGAGCAAAAATAGCTTATTGTATAGTAGACATGTTGTAGTACACTGTTTGGTATTACCTATTGGATGTTGTTGTGGTTAGCTAGGCAAGTCCTGTCTAGTGGAGAGAGATTGTTAGAAATTGAAAAGCGGTCACGGTGTAGAGATATACTAGATGCAAAATATAAGCGAACAAGTTCAATATTTAAATGTTTAATAGACAGACATAGACAGAGATATTAATATGGGAAGATAGGCTGTCTTAGAGCAACGCATCTTTCGCAAACTTTTTTGAGCCAGGGACTTTACATATATTTTTTATAATTCATTATCGCTTTTTTAATGAACATTAATTTATTTTTACTTTACACTAAATTAATGAATTATGTATTTAATTGGCTTCCTTCATGGTTTGCCTGTCTGTGTTGTACTCATGGGCAGTGTTGCTCTGTCTGTGCTCTCTTCAGGGGCTGTCTGTCTATAAATGACAAAACAAAAATAATATAATTTAGTAATTATACACAATCACATTACCTGTGTTGTCAATAAAAACAATATAACAACTAGGGATGCACGATATATCGGTGGACATATCGGAATTGGCCGATATTAGCTAAAAATGCCAACATCGGTATTGGCCCGATGTCTAGTTTAACGCTGATGTGCAAAACCGATGTCAAAGCTGACGTGCATACCTATATAACGTAGGTAGATGACGTGCATACCTATATAACGTAGGCACATGATGTAATGATGCCACGTAAAATGTTGCGCTACATGTGCAACACAGAATTCCTAACCCACAATGTCTGCTGTGTGGATCGAGCAGGCATTTGAAGAAATTTCAGCGAGGCAACTCAAAGCCGAAATCCATTAACGGCAAGATAATGGAATTCATTGCCCTTGACAATCAACCGTTCTCTGTCGTGGGTGATATTGGCTTTCGCCGACTGGTCGAGCACCCGGTACACACTACCAAGTGTGCTATTTTTCAGATGTTGCCCTCTCGGAGTTACACAGTAATAGAGTCACTGCTATTAGCTTCACAACTGACATGTGGACCAGCGATATCAGCCCTATGAGCATGCTAAGTCTGACAGCAGAGTGGGTCATTAAGGATTTCGTACTGAGGAAAGTTGTATCTGAGAAGCTTTATGTGCGTATGGAAAATCTTTTTTTTTCAGCTCATGAAACATGGGACCAACACTTTACATCTTGCGTTTATATATTTTCTAACGCCACCGATTCTGTCACATAACAGTGGAGTGCGCATTCCCATTCTGACTTTGTCAATGCTAAGCTAACCAGTTAGCTAGCGTGCGTCATTAGTGCTGACTATTTTCTATGGAGTGAAGATGGCCCATTTTCCTGATGAGTTGGATGTTTTTACTGGCCCAAAAATGTCATATCGGTGCATCACTAATAGCAACTGAATCTTTATAAGCAAATAACAATCTATCAATGTTATACTATGTTAAATAAATATAATGTTAAAAGATGTTTCACTCACTCAATCATTGAGACTGGTGTACCTGCCTCTTGGACAACAACAAGTCAAACCTCAGAGGGAAGGAGGAGAGGGACACTGAGGGGGGTTTTAACAGCCAGTCTGCTGCAATATTTAGATTTTGTTGCAGCAAGAGAGGAGAAGCCTGTCTCACATAAGTATGTAGAATGAAAGGTAATTAATGTCTTCGCTGCCATCTCGCTGAGTTGTGGGTATTCTCTGGTGCTGAACAGCCAGAATGTGGAAAGGCACATCTCATTGAAATGAGTGTCCGCATTCTTTTTATTCTCGCCAAATTTGAGCAGCAGTCCCATTGGTACAGAGTCCGATATAACGTCCCATCGTAATCCATGTCCCGTTATGTAGGCCTACTTGTTCAGAACACAGAATATTTCAACTGCAGTTGTATTCTGAGACATCTCTTGAAAACAAATACATTCTTCATAAATATAGCATACACATACACAAGAAGCGAGCATTTGAAATGTCAGTCATCTAATTGGATTGCAAACCAATTTGATGCACAGGCTCTGTCTAAAACCTGTGATTCAATATCATCTGCCATATTGTGGATTCTAGGTGTGACAGTGTTATTGTAAAGTGGGATTTCACTGACCTTTGTAGCAGCAGTTGGGCATAAAACTTCTGATTGCATCATCACCAGTTTTTCAACTATAGCGCCTGGCACTTGGAATGTTTTGAGAGAGTACGATGCCCTCAGTGAAGTGTTGTCTGAAAAGATTGTGGTTGGTCGGTCATCTCTTTTTCGTAAAAAAAATGTGTGCGGTGTAACTATACTTCGTCATGGCAACACAATTTTGTTTACTGCAACCTTGACTGCAGCATGCGTAGTTGAGCGCATTGCCCAAGCAGGCCTATGGCAAGTATGTATTCGATTCAAATATGCCGCAGACCAAAGAAAGCCCCAATCATATTCAAGACAAATTTGCCGCGGACCGGCAAACATTCCTCCACAGACCGGGGTTTGGAGAGGCTGCTCTTTGGAGAGGCAGCAAATCTTTCTCCTTCCAGCAGGGAGTGTATACCTAAATACTCCTCATGTTCGTTGTCTCATCCTTCCCTGCCCTTGGTCAAAACATTGAATCAAGGCTTAGACCTAGAGGTTCAATAGACTATACATTTTAAAAGGACACCCATGGCTGATTTTGTGGATCATGGGCCCAGATAGATATCAGTTACTAAGACCTGTTTATGATTACTTCTGTCCTTAGTGGTTACCTTGAGGCCAAATTCCAATAGGGAATAATCATCATCATCATGAATATCTTTATGAAACTCATTAGCCAACCCTCTCTCACCACTTTAGACTTCATGTATCACTCAGTGCTCTCCTCCTGTATGTGCATAATTCTTTTAGCTGTTTGGCACCTGGATCTATCGAATTCAGGTGCGTTACATTACAAAGTAATGTGTTCACCTACATGTAACTCACGTTTCTCCCTCTCCTTTCCCTCCATTACCCTCATCTCCATTTCTGTCCCTTCTCTTTTTCTGCCCCCATCTCACTCCCCGTCTTTCCTCTTTTTCTATCCCACTCTCCAGTGTTGGGGAAGGCTCCACCGGAGCGGGCCCTCGGCGTTTGTCGCGGCAGAACAGCGAGGGGGGAACAGTGGTGCCAGTGGGAGAGCCCAGGGAGCATACCATCGACTGCGGTGACATCGTGTGGGGCCTGGCCTTTGGCTCGTCTGTGCCAGAGAAGCAGAGTCGCTGCGTCAACATCGAGTGGCACCGTTTCAAGTTTGGTCAGGACCAGCTGCTGCTTGCCACGGGCCTCAACAATGGACGTGTCAAGATCTGGGACGTCTATACTGGTGAGCACCTGATTAAACATTTTTTATTTATTTTACCTTTATTTAACTAGGCTAGTAAGGAGGAATTCTTATTTTCAATGACGGCCTAGGAACAGTGGGTTAACTGCCTGTTCAGGGGCAGAACGACAGATTTGTACCTTGTCAGCTCGGGGTTTGAACTTGCAACCTTCCGGTTACTAGTCCAACGCTCTAACCGCTAGGCTACCCTGCCGCCCCAAACATGAACATCTTGACCAGCTGGGCAGCTCTGTTTTCACAGTGCATTATTCCTAGTTCCATGTACCAATGCAAGTTATTGAATCAGCATGTCTCTTCTCAGCAGGGAGGAAGTTGAAGCCTCATAGGGGGGTTTCTTGGATCAACTTTCCCCACACACATCCTGGGCTGCGTTTTCATTCCAGAAAATCCACTTCGCCCTTCTACCTTTTTTCACTCCCACAGATCTTATAGTTGAAAGCAGCATGGCAGAAATTGGGTGGGGCTGTTTACACCTACAGTGGGGCAAAAAAGTATTTAGTCAGCCACCAATTGTGCAAGTTCTCCAACTTAAAAAGATGGAGAGGCCTGTAATTTTCATCATAGGTACACTTCAACTATGACAGACAAAATGAGAAAACAAAATCCAGAAAATAACATTGTAGGATTTTTAATGAATTTATTTGCAAATTATGGTGGAAAATAAGTATTTGGTCAATAACAAAAGTTTATCTTAATACTTTGTTACATACCCTTTGTTGGCAATGACAGAGGTCAAATGTTTTCTGTAAGTCTTCACAAGGTTTTCACACACTGTTGCTGGTATTTTGGCCCATTCCTCCATGCAGATCTCCTCTAGAGCAGTGATGTTTTGGGGCTGTTGCTGGGCAACACGGACTTTCAACTCCCTCCAAAGATTTTCTATGGGGTTGAGATCTGGAGACTGGCTGGGCCACTCCAGGACCTTGAAATGCTTCTTACGAAGCCACTCCTTCGTTGCCCGGGCGGTGTGTTTGGGATCATTGTCATGCTGAAAGACCCAGCCACGTTTTATCTTCAATGCCCTTGCTGATGGAAGGTGGTTTTCACTCAAAATCTCACGATACATGGCCCCATTCATTCTTTCCTTTACATGGATCAGTCGTCCTGGTCCCTATGCAGAAAAACATCCCCAAAGCATGATGTTTCAACCCCCATGCTTCACAGTAGGTATGGTGTTCTTTGGATGCAACTCATCATTCTTTGTCCTCCAAACATGACAAATTAAGATTTTGCCAAAAAGTTCTATTTTGGTTTCATCTGACCATCTGACCATATCACATCTCCCAATCTTCTTCTGGATCATCCAAATGCTCTCTAGCAAACTTCAGACGGGCCTGGACATGTACTGGCTTAAGCAGGGGGACACGTCTGGCACTGCAGGATTTGAGTCCCTGGCGGCGTAGTGTGTTACAGATGGTAGGCTTTGTTACTTTGAGGTTGTGGACAGGTGTCTTTTATACTGATAACAAGTTCAAACAGGTGCCATTAATACAGGTAACGAGTGGAGGACAGAGGAGCCTCTTAAAGAAGACGTTAAAGGTCTGTGAGAGCCAGAAATCTTGCTTGTTTGTAGGTGACCAAATACTTATTTTCCACCATAATTTGCAAATAAATTAATTAAAAATCCTACAATGTGATTTTCTGGATTTTTAAAATTCTCATTTTGTCATAGTTGAAGTGTACCTATGATGAAAATTACAGGCCTCTCTCATCTTTTTAAGTGGGAGAACTTGCACAATTGGTGGCTGACTAAATACTTTATTGCCCCACTGTATGTGAAAGGGAGCAAACAAGAGGAGAGAACATGATATGTCTTGCGTAGAGCTCAACTGGTGGTACTTCGTGTCCTAAATGGAATGTATTTAATTTTTTTCAGCAGCGGTGTCAAATTGAGCTTTTGGGGGGTTTCAGGCAGGTTCCTTTTTGCTGGGTGGGGTCAGGCACACCTGTGATATATATTTTTTTGCATGATTATGAGAAGATCGCTTCTGGTGACTTTTAAAAGGACATTACACGATTTAAATAAATGTAATATAATTTCTAATTCAAAAGCTTTACAACCTTTTGCCCAATTGAGCTGTATAGCAGCTTTAAATAAATAGGCTGGAGAATGGGGTTGACCATCTGCATTTCCCCAATTGGAAAAACCACAAAAGACTCTGAATGTATTCAATTATACAAATGTATGTTGTAACTTGGAACTCCAGGGTTTTTTTGATCAAAGTTGGGCTTAGTATTTAGAGGTCCTCGTCGCATATATATATTTTTTTCTGTTTTAAAGGGAATTTCCTGCAATTATACACAATGTGTCATGGTGCAGAGAGAGAACATTCAAGTTTTAAAGCTACTTTCCTGCAATTTGACACATTTTGCAATGGTTTATGACGTGTTCTTATGCTATCTAAGTGGCTCAATCATAACAAAATCAATGGGTGCCTCATGCCATGATATTTATTTTGATTTGGGTGATTCTTAGTGCTCAAAGCTCCATAATAGGTCCATTTTCTTTTCTACATACTTTTTGTAGTGGCGGCAACGATTTTAAATGAATATAGGGGGGAAACACTGGCTCTGGATATATGTTTGTTTGCTGTGACATCAACAGTTGCCCAGATACAGGATTATTAGGTACTCTTTTTAGTAGCCAATCATTAAAGAGAGTAGATTTATCCCAGTCGAGTTACATAAGCCTTCCTGATGCACACAGGGCTATAATATGAGTTTTTCTAAAAGAAGTGCAAAGAAAATGCTCATTGTTCTGTTCCAGAAATGAAACAAGGTCACCATGCCATTCTGCCCATCTCATCATCTACCCACCCACCTCTAGCTGGCATCCTGTTTTATGGTCTTGTTAGGTTCTAAATGAACCTATTAAAACTCACGGACGATTAGTAAAGTTTAAACCAAGTTTATTCAACCATTGGGTCATACAACTGCATATGACAAATGCATATTTCCACCAGTGGTAGTATATAAACTCAGCAAAAAAAGAAACCCTTTTTCAGGACCCATTCTGTCAAAGTTAATTTGTAAAACTCTAAATAACATCACTGATCTTCATTGTAAAGAGTTTAAACACGGTTTCCCATGCTTGTTCAATGAACCATAAACAATTAATGAACATGCACTTGTGGAACGGTCGACACTAACAGCTTACAGACAGTAGGCAATTAAAGTCACAGTTATGAAAACTTAGGACACGAAAGAGGCCTTTCGACTGACTCTGAAAAACACAAAGAAAGATGACCAGGGTCCCTTCTCATCTGCGTGAACGTGCCTTAGGCATGCTGCAAGGAGGCATGAGAACTGCAGATGTGGCCAGGGCAATAAATTGCAATGTCCGTACTGTGAGACGCCTAAGACCGCGCTACAGGGAGACAGGACGGACAGCTGATCATCCTCACAGTGGCAGACCACATGTAACAACACCTGCACAGGATCGGTACATCTGAACACCACACCTGCGGGACAGATACAGGATGGCAACAACAACTGCCCGAGTTACACCAGGAACGCACAATCCCTCCATCAGTGCTCAGACTGTCCACAATAGGCTGAGAGAGGCTGGACTGAGGGCTTGTAGGCCTGTTGTAAGGCAGGTCCTCACCAGACATCACCGGCAACAACGTGACAAACATGACAATGCAACCAGCCATTCTGCGCGTGATTTCCTGCAAGACAGCAACGTCAGTGTTCTGCCATGGCCAGTGAAGAGCCCGGATATCAATCCCATTGAGCATATTTGGGACCTGTTGGACCGGAGGATGAGGGCTAGGGCCATTCCCCCCCATAAATGTCCGGGAACTTGCAGGTGCCTTGGTGGAAGAGTGGGGTAACATCTCACAGCAAGAACCAGCAAATCTGTTGCAGTCCATGAGGAGGAGATGCACTGCAGTACTTAATGCAACTGGTGGCCACACCAGATACTGACTGTTCTTTTTTTATTTTGACCCTCCCCTTTGTTCAGGGACGCGTTATACCATTTCTGTTGTCTGTGGAACTTATTCAGTTTGTCTCAGTTGTTGAATCATATGGTCATACAAATATTTACACATGTTAAGTTTGAGAGGACGTACATTTTTTAGCTGAGTTTATATACCCCAATTTGGGTGGAGTCTCCTCTAAACATTACATCTTTATTACTAGGTTAAGTGATACGGGCCACAAACAGTTCCTTCTCCCTTAAGCTGACCTGACCTCTACCCCCTTCCTCACTACTCCACAGCTCTCCACCATTATCAGTGACTGCAATCGTGTGATTGCCTCTCCTCTACTCAGCACCTCC
The DNA here is from genome assembly GCF_023373465.1 of Oncorhynchus keta. Lineage (NCBI taxonomy): Eukaryota > Metazoa > Chordata > Actinopteri > Salmoniformes > Salmonidae > Oncorhynchus > Oncorhynchus keta. Next base: position 21,595,350 of record NC_068421.1, read on the forward strand.
CAAAGCCCTCTGGCTCCTATCCAACCTTCCCTGGCCCCATATACATTCCTCCTACAGATACCCATTAACTTCTGGTGTAGAAACTAGACTATGGCACTCCTCATGCCTCTAGTATAACTGATGATTAACAATATTTAAAGTTTAGAAATCCTACCCATCAGGCTGTGTTGGAGACAGTCAGTGGGTGATATAATGTGTTCATTTTAGCCCAGCTGGCTGTCTGCTTGCACCTCCTCTCCTCCCATGTTTTTTACTGACACACCTGAATGATGATGTTTGCCCACGGCCCCTCTGTCCCTGCTGCCAACACAGTGCTCATGTCACAACCCCGCTAGGCCCCCCTCTCTCCTAAACTCATTGGTTCTCTCTCCCACTCTTTCTCTCACACACCTACAGTTGAAGTCAGAAGTTTACATACACCTTAGCCAAATACATTTAAACTAGTTTTTTCACAATTCCTGACATTTAATCAGAGTAAAAATTCCCTGTCTTAGGTCAGTTAGGATCACCACTTTATTTTAAGAATGTGAAATGTCATAATAATAGTGTAGAGATTTATTTATTTCATCACATTCCCAGTGGGTCAGACGTTCACATACACTCAATTAGTATTTGGTAGCATTGCCTTTAAATTGTCAAATCATCCAGAACGCCGCAGCCCGTCTGGTGTTCAACCTTCCCAAGTTCTCTCACGTCACCCCGTTCCTCCGCTCTCTCCACTGGCTTCCAGTTGAAGCTCGCATCCGCTACAAGACCATGGTGCTTGCCTACGGAGCTATGAGGGGAACGGCACCTCAGTACCTCCAGGCTCTGATCAGGCCCTACACCCAAACAAGGGCACTGCGTTCATCCACCTCTGGCCTGCTCGCCTCCCTACCACTGAGGAAGTACAGTTCCCGCTCAGCCCAGTCAAAACTGTTCGCTGCTCTGGCCCCCAATGGTGGAACAAACTCCTCACGACGCCAGGACAGCGGAGTCAATCACCACCTTCCGGAGACACCTGAAACCCCACCTCTTTAAGGAATACCTAGGATAGGATAAAGTAATCCTTCTCACCCCCCTTAAAAGATTTAGATGCACTATTGTAAAGTGGCTGTTCCACTGGATGTCATAAGGTGAATGCACCAATTTGTAAGTCGCTCTGGATAAGAGCGTCTGCTAAATGACTTAAATGTAAATGTAAATGTTTTGGGTAGCCTTCCACAAGCTTCCCACAATAGGTTGGGTGAATTTTGGCCCATTCCTCCTGACAGAGCTGGTATAACTGAGTCAGGTTTGTAGGCCTCCTTGCTCGCACACACTTTTTCAGTTCTGCCCACAAATTTTCTATGGGATTGAGGTCAAGGCTTTGATGACAACTCCAATACCTTGACTTTGTTGTCCTTAAGCCATTTTGCCACAACTTTGGAAGTATGCTTGGGGTCATTGTCCATTTGGAAGACCCATTTGCGACCAAGCTTTAACTTCCTGACTGATGTCTTCAGATGTTGCTTCAATATATCCACATCATTTTCCATCCTCATAATGCCATCTATTTTGTGAAGTGCACCAGTCCCTTCTGCAGCTAAGCACCCCCACAACATGATGCTGCCACCCCCGTGCTTCATGGATGGGATGGTGTTCTTCGGCTTGCAAGCATCCCCCTTTTTCCTCCAAACATAACGATGGTCATTATGACCAAACAGTTCTATTTTTGTTTCATCAGACCAGAGGACATTTCTCCAAAAAGTACAATCTTTGCCCCCATGTGCAGTTGCAAACCGTAGTCTTGTCTTTTTTTATGGAGGTTAAGGAGCAGTGGTTTCTTCCTTGCTGAGTGGCCTTTCAGGTTATGTAGATATAGATACTTTTGTACCTGTTTCCTCCAGCATCTTCACAAGGTCCTTTGCTGTTGTTCTGGGATTGATTTGCACTTTTCGCACCAAAGTACGTTCATCTCTAGGAGACAGAACGTGTCTCCTTCCTGAGCGGTATGACGGCTGCGTGGTCCCATGGTGTTTATACTTGCTTATTATTGTTTGTACAGATGAACGTGGTACCTTCAGGCATTTGGACATTTCTCCCAAGGATGAACCAGACTTGTGGAGGCCTACAATTGTTTTTCTGAGGTCTTGGCTGATTTCTTTTGATTTTCCCATGATGTCAAGCAAAGAGGCACTGAGTTCGAAGATAGGCCTTGAAATACATCTACAGGTACACCTCCAATTGACTCAGATGATGTCAATTAGCCCATCATAAGCTTCTAAAGCCATGACATCATTTTCTGAAATTTTCCAAGATGTTTAAGGACACAATGAACTTAGTGTATGTAAACTTCTGACCCACTGGAATTGTGATACAGGGAAATAATCTGTCTGTAAACAATTTTTGGAAATTGTCTTAACCGACTTGCCAAAACTATAGTTTGTTAACAAGAAATTTGTGGAGTGGTTGAAAAACGAGTTTTAATGACTCCAACCTAAGTGTATGTAATCTTCCGACTTCAACTGTATTTCACTCCTGGCTCCAGTGATCGCGGGTCATTCTGACATCGATCCAGATCTCCAGTTCACTTTATCAAGAACTGATTATTCTGGCTTTGTTTTCTTTATTTCATGGCTGAATATTGCCGGTGGCATTACTTTTGTTAGGATTTGGCTTCAGGCGCAATTAGTGTTATTGTAATAACTATTATAATAGATTATTATACACCAATTTAGAGTTGTCAACTGTTAGCAGACTATTTGAGAATAGCTACTGTAATTGAGTCCCATTCTCCCCTCAATGGAACCAGTGTTTGGACTGAGTATCAGGAAGTAACAAATTGCAGGGTTTAACTCAGGATTACTCTGCTTTCAACTATTGTGTGTCAGTCTACCCAGAGGGTATTCTGAGTCACTCTGACTGTCAACACCAGGACCAGCCTTTGAAATAGAGCTCTCCTGGTCTCCAACTCATCATGTAAAGAAAAGAGCACAGTCAGTGGGACTAGTTTTTTCATGAAGAATTAATTTGTGAGGGGGCCCCCCCTCTTTCTTTCCCCTCTTAAATGTTTATTTTCTATACGCTTATCTAACTCTGTACAAACTGACAGTGCTCTGGTTACTTTTCACATGGGTGTGGAACCCACACTATTCTACACCCCACAGAGGGAATAAAGCAAATTGCAGCTCTGTTGCATTTTAATCCACAAATCATGACAAATTCCCCAAGGCTGTGTAAACAGAGGTGGTGGAGTTGACCTACAGTAACTCGTCTGTGCTGTGTATCTCATTAGCTTTATTATTAACTCTTGTTTTTTTTTTGCCTTTACAGGAAAGCTGTTGCTGAATCTCATGGACCATACAGATATAGTGCGAGACCTGACTTTTGCCCCTGATGGCAGCCTCATGCTAGTCTCGGCATCCAGAGACAAAACCCTGAGGGTCTGGGACCTGAAAGATGACGGTAAGAACACTGAGCTCTGAGGAACACCTTTTTTATTATCTTGGAACTGAAACCATTTTCCATGCTTGTTAACATAGTTATTGTTTTTGCTTGAGATTTGTACAGCTGTGCCAGCAAGCCACACTGATCTGTTGAGGTCAAGATTATTATGATGCATGTAGATGTCGTTTTTGTGTGTTTGGCTTATACACATCCACACACGAAGCTGAAGAAGTAGGGAGCATGTGATAAGTTGCTTTTGTTCCAGTGGAATGAGCTACTGCTGCTGGCAGTTCCACTTTGAAAGGCCCCTCACCCCCTGCATGCGTTCTAAGCTCACATGAGCAGAGAATGTTAAAATTGGGCCCAAGTCCAAGGTCTCCTGACCATGGCATGGTCTGACCTAGTTTCTCATCTATTGGCCAGAGCAGTCCTGTATCCAGTCAACGGTCAGATCACCACTAACACATCTATTTTATCTGTGAATCCGGGTTTTCAAATGACACAATCAACAAATCCAAACACAAGCAGTATGTCTCCAGAGCCTAATTGGAAAAACCTACATGTTACTATCGAAGCCCAATAATTAAAATAGCCCAGTTATCCCAATTGAAATCGTGCAGACAATCCTATAAACCTTGGAAACATCATCAGCAGACATTTGTACTGTTACTTCATCACAATAATAATTTCTTAAAAGCAAATAGTTTGTGCATTTGTCCGTCACATGTACATGTCATAACAACCTGTGATGCTGTGTTGTAGGCAACATGGTGAAAGTGTTGCGGGGTCATCAGAACTGGGTCTATTGCAGCGCATTCTCACCAGACTCCTCAGTCCTCTGCTCTGTCGGAGCCAGTAAATCGGTACGTACACCTGTTTCCCTTTCTCTCCCTTTTGAGATGAACTGCTTCTCTGTGTGCTATTGCTTGACTAGTTATGCTCAATGACCTACCAATGAAACACTCCCACCTTCCCTTCAACTGAATCTTGACCGTTATGCTTGGTGTCATGATTAGTTCAACAACCCTGCCTGTAGTTCGGTTTGGCTTGGTTTGAAATAGCTTTGGTATTGTAACATGCATGTAGACTAAACAAATGATCACACACTTTTTTGTAATAGTTCCGGTATTTATCCTCCATCTACAATCCAGCTCACAATCTAAAATGTTAATTTGATGCTTTAGAATGTGGGATGCAGATTGCTATGCTTTATTTAATGACCTTTGAACCTCAATGCAGACCAAAATCATTCAAAGAAATGTTCTAAATATTTTTGGATTTCCCTTTTTGATAAAATCTACCTGGTATTTAGTAAAGAGTATGCAAGGAGAAAATGAGATGGTTAGCTAAGTGGCGTAGTCCTCAAAATGGCTGCCCGGCCAGTGCGGGATTGGACCCAATGACTTCAGTCACAGATGTACACTTTGCAAGAACCTCATTACCATGCTAGTAGTTAGTTACTGTAGCCAGTTCCACCCTTCTTGTGCAGGGTGCAGCTAGATTGTTGTTAGGCTGTGTGTCCATAAGTGTCTTGCTTTCCCTGTCACAGGTGGCAGGTGTGAGTGTTTTTGAAGGGAGGGAGCGCCGCGCTGACATAAAGCAGCCGGTGCAGACGGCTGGCTGGTGGCACCAGTGTCACTACTACTGCCGGGCTGGGACGCACTGTGCCCCTGCCCAGGGGGCAGTCTTGCACCTACCTGACCGCAAGGTCTCCCGTACGTAGGTGCTGCTGTCTCCATGTTTGTCTACCTCCGCTGTCGCAGTTCCTCCTTTTATATCAGTTATAAAACAGTGATTTGAAAACTGCAGTAAAGTAAATACTTCCCACCCACATGGTCCCTTACCCCTCTCCTTCACCTCCTACTGTCCCTCCCTATCTCACCTCGCCCCCCACTCCCAAATGTACTTAATTAGAAACCCTACCTATTATAGCATACCTTAACTGACATTTTGTTAGGTTAGGAGTTTTTGTCAGTTCAATGTCAGTCTCGCCCTCCCACAGTCTCTAACTTGTATGAATGACATTGTTATGATTATTTATGTCTCTCCATAATGAGGAGGTTAACATCAGTTAATTTTAGTTTGATATCCTTAGTTCTCCATTATCCTCCTAACTTCTCTCCCGGGGCCCATGTTTAAGGGCCAGTCAGCACGCCCGTCTCTATTGTGGCCGCCCCGCTCAGCCCCTTTAGTAATGGAGTTAGTGTGCAGGGGTCAGGTCATTGTTGGCGTAAATGAGAATTGAAAGGACTCTTTGTGGCTCTGCAGACTGCCACCATCCCCATAAATGTCTGCCTTTGTCCCAAGCACTCCACCAAAATGAACATGGACTATGTTGGAGTTGAAAAAAACATGATGTAAGTTAGTGAATTCCCTGTTGCCTCATAATTGGCCAAAGGGCAGTATTTTCTTCACGGAAATGTCCCATTTTGATTATCATTTGCATATTTATTTGTTAAAACAGAGAAAACAAACGCAACGGTCAATACTTTTCTGTGACCATAGTGGGAGAGGAAGAACAGTCTCTCATACAGAATGACTGAAAACCAAAACACATACTCGTCATAGTACAAAAAACAAAACTGCTAATACTTTTCAAACTGAACTCTAAATTGCTTGAACAGATATTTTATAGAGAACTGAGCCTCATTAAAAAACGCCACAGAAAACAAAGGAGGCAACTGTAACTGTCTGCCATTTTGGAGCAGATTTTCCAGTCACTGGCAGCTGACTGTCTTATAAACTGTGAAGTGGTGTAGCTTGCCTAAAATGCAGGCAGTAGCCTCATGCGTTGGATTCCTTTCATTTCACACTAACGCTAGAGGAGGGAGTAGGAGAACATTTTGAACTGAAGTAGCCCCCAGAAACCATTGACTTGTTTGTGGAATGGCATTTATCTACTTTAGCTGAAATGTTGCACTTTTGCTCAAGTGCAATGTTTGCAGAACTCCTTGTGACGTTTTCAATAGGCCTATACGATCTTGTTTTGGTTCTAAAAGTTACAAGTTCAACATCACTGTTAAAGCCTCTCAAGAATTTGAGTTGAATTAGATTTGCTCTGTTCTGGTCAGTTTAAAGTTTTAACAAACAACAAGGCATCTCTTGGCATGCATTACATTGCTCTGGAGCAAAGGAACGTTCAAGGCTTTATGGCTGACTGTTGAAAACCGTGTGCACATGTTGCAAATGTGTGTCCAAGGGCGTCAACCTTTTGGCCATGAAATGTTTTTTCTCTCTTGCAGTATGTCTCTTCGTAGGCTTCCGCCGGAGGTGCGAGTCTTTTGTAATCACAGGGAACTAGAACTCTGAAAGGGGAAACCAGTGGAGTAACATTATGTTACCTTAAGTTACTACTTGTTTTATTTTCTTCTTTTTTCTATAGACTTAAAAATGTTTATATTGACAACGTTGTAATTGGATATTAATGTTTAAATGCTAGCCTACGTCAAGAAAACTACAATTTATATGGAGCACTATTTTAGCAGCTATGTTAAGAAACCAGATGTGCAGTGACATGCATTTTGTTACATAACATAGAATTGCTGCTTGAGTAGCATGTGATTTATTGTGTGCATTGTTTGGTCTGTAGTTCAACACATAAGCCATAAAATGACACTGAGCATACAAAGTTTTTTCTGTTTATTTCTTGTTTTATTTTTGTTGCTTAATTTAACTACTTGTAATTTACATTGCGTCTGTTATGACATTTTATGTCAGTAGTTTTTAGGTTAAGTGTTTTAAGTTGTTTAAAATGCTTGTCCCTGCATAGTGTTATTCCATTGGCTCTAACATGAACCTCTTCCTTCTGTAGGTGTTCCTTTGGGATATGGATAAATATTCCCTGATCCGGAAGCTGGAGGGTCACCATAATGACGTGGTGTCCTGTGAGTTCTCTCCTGATGGCGCCTTGCTCGCCACCGCTTCCTACGACACCCGCGTCATCATCTGGGACCCCCATGTGGGCACTGTGCTGCTGGAGCTAGCGTAAGTCACAGACACCAGGAACTAGGGCAAAGTAATGACACAATGATGTTGTTAAGACCTTGTTGAAGTTTTCTTATCTCTGTGTTTTTCTCTCCTTCAGGCACCTCTTCCCTCCCCCCTCGCCCATCTTTGCAGGAGGGGCCAACGATCGCTGGGTACGTTCCGTAGCGTTCTGTCACGACGGGCGTCACATCGCCAGCATCACTGACGACCGGTAAGGAACAAAGGCTGAGACCTGTGTCTGGTGCATCAGAAGGGTCCAATAAGGAAAAGCTCAGCTTTAAAAATGTTTGAGATTCTTATGGCTAATGTCCACTTGATCCTCTCTCTAAGGCGTTCTCTTCTACCACACGTGTAGAGCGTGGCTGGTGTAGATTTGTAAGTTTGTGTTGGCCATAGCTGCTTCACCAAGCTCACTTGCGCTGTCACACTTCACATTGTACATGGTAAACTGCGTGCCCTCTGCTGATGAAAAAGTGTTAGTTTGCTGCAGTAGCAGAGCGCTGTGAAGCAGAGAGAGAGAGAGGAGTCACGGCTCTTAATAGGGTCTGAGTGAGAACAGAGCTGTTGCAGCCAGGCAGGGCCCCCTTTGGGAATGGGTTACATGACGGCCATTAATCAACCGCTGACGCCTTGCTTCCTTCTCTCCTTAGCCATTCCCTTCGTTGGTTAGGCTGCTAAGTGTTTACCAGTGCGAAGGCAGTGCTAGAGGGAGAGGAGGAACAAGTCTCACAAAATGGCGGGGACAAAAAAAATTCTCAGCCACATCTGCCAAGATTAGTTTGTCAGATAGGATGAGGATAAAACATTTTGAATTTGAACAGTTACATTTGATTTAATAGTGAAAATAACCCCTTTTTAAAAAATTTGAAGCCGAACAATATGAATCCTACATTCTTTCAGCCAGCTTGTTTTGGCTCTAATGCAGTTCCCATGTGATCTGTGTCAGCTGTGTCTGACCAGCGCCCTTCTTGCGGTCTATCTCTCCCTCTTTATTTTGTCCTTTTCTCTCTTCTACACACCCACTAACTCATTCTGTCCATCCCTCTCTCCCCAGAATGGTGCGTTTCTGGACCATTGATGAGAAGTCTCCCAAGGCCATCGCTCCCCTCATTAATGGCCTCTGTTGTGCCTTCTCCATTGATGGGAGTGTCTTAGCAGCTGGGTGAGGCGCACACACACTCCTACACACCTACCTACACCTCTCCAGACACACACTCCCACACACCTACCTACACCACTCCACACACACTCCCACACACACACACACACACACACACACACACACACACACACACACACACACACACACACACACACACACACACACACACACACACCTACCTAACTACACCGCTCCACACACACACACCAACCTACACCATTCCACACACACACTCCTACACCTACCTACACACACACACACACACACACACACTCCTACACACCAACCTACACCATTCCACACACACCTAACTACACCTCTCCACACACACACACACACACACACACCTCTCCACACACACACACTTCTACACACCTACCTTCACTTCTCCACACACACACACACACACACACACACACACACACACACACACACACACACACACACACACACACACACACACACACACCTAACTACACTTCTACACACACACACACCTAACTACACACACACACACACACACCTAACTACACTTCTACACACACACACACCTAACTACACTTCTCCACACACACACACCTAACTACACTTCTCCACACACACACACACTCCTACACACCAACCTACACCTCTCCACACACTCCTACACACCTACCTACACCTCTCACACACACACACCTACCGACACTTCTCCACACATACACACACACACACCTACCTATATCCCCCCACACACACACACACACACATACATACTCCTACACACCTACCTGCACCTCTCCACACACACCTACCTGCACCTCTCCACACACACACACACACACACACTCCTACACACCTACCTACATCTCTCCACACACACACATACCCCTACACTCCTACCTACACCTCTCCCCACACACTCCTACCGACACCTCTCCACACACACTCCGACACACCTACCGACACCTCTCCACACATACATACACACACACATACACACCTACACCTACCTACACTTCTCCCCACACACACACCTACCTACACCTCTCCCCACACACACACTCCTAAACACATTCCTACACCTCTCCACACACTCCTTCCTACACCTCTCCACACACACTCCTACCGACACCTCTCCACACACACACACTCCTACCAACACCTCTCCACACACACACCTAACTACACCTCTCCACACACACACCTAACTACACCTCTCCACACACACACACCTACCACACACACACACACACACACACACACACACACACACACACACACCTACAGTTGAAGTCAGAAGATTACATACACTCAGGTTGGAGTCATTAAAACTCGTTTTTCAACCACTCCGCTCAGGTGATCAATCAAGACTATGTACTGCCAGAAACTGGTTTTCCAGCTTTTTATTTGCATGTTGTAGGAAGCACAGCGGCTCCTATATGTTAATGGTTATCCAGGAGCCTGGGTGTATCTTACAATGATGCTTCAACCAGTTCTGTTAGGTAGACCACGGCTACCTATTACCTACCTTTCAGTGCTGTTGTGAGGGATTGATTGACATGGGAATAACTTTCTCTCGCCCCGTTTCTCTCTCAGATCTCGAGACGGCAGCGTGCATTTCTGGGCGTGCCCAAAGGGCATTGCCAGCCTGCAGCACCTGTGTCGCATGGCACTACGACGAGTCATGTCCACCCAGCAGGTGCAGACGCTGCCCATCCCGCCCCGCATACGCTCCTACCTGTCTTACCAAGATCTCTAGCCCTTCACCCTCACCGCTCAACACCGTACGCTGGAAACCAATGAATATTACCTTCCTAGAAAAAACACCCAGGATAAAGAAGACAAAAGAGGAAAACTTGATTTACAGACTAACACCCCCATACTCTTCTGTGGCAAGGCAGCTTCTTTTTCTATGTATTTATTTTTGTTGGTTTACTTTTGTTTGTGCAAGCCACGGTGTCCCTCAGGGAGTGTGCTTGAATGGTTAAGTTATTTCAGTGGCCTGTCTCTGCTTAAGATGGCCTTACCATATCAGTCACCTCTGCATTCTTCCTGCAATAGAGACTTGTTCTCTGTAGATAATTGGCCGCTTTTAGATTTTCGATGCTCCCTAACTGTCTAGCTTAGATTTCGAATGCTTGTTAGAAAGCTGGTCAAATCGAGGAGACTATAAAAGTCGAGGTCCATTATCCTCTCTACAGTTTCCATTTGGTTTTGGTCATTTCAATATCAATTGAGATCGTTTTCCCTTTCCCTAAATACATGTTTTTTATTTAAAAAATAGTCAAACCATCTGTGGGTCGGCTTGAATGCGCTCGCGGGCTGGATCCGGTGTTTAACATCACTGGGGTAAGTGAATGACTGCTGATAAGATTTAGTGTAGTGCCCTTCCAATGTTTTCTGCTACCCTAGATCTCCCCAGGTCTTAACCCTCACTCACTCGCTGCCCCAGCTCCTCAATGGGCTTTTCTTTCCACACTTCCATCCTCACTCATGTCCAGGAGGGAAATGAGGGCCTGTAGCCTTCACTGTCTCACATCTCACTCCAAAATAATAGCGACCCATGGCCTGACCTGTTTTGCTTCTCATAATATGTATATTTTTTACCTGTAAAAAAAAACAAAATCTGTATAGACAATTGTGTGCAAGTATGTGTGTGTATATACACAATATATTATAAATACCTATTATACCAGTATATGAATGTATCAGAGGGCGTAGTATGTTTTTTACTGCTGTTTTCTTTTTGAATAATAGACTGTTGAAAACGGGTTTTTCCCTCTGTACATAGTTTTCGTTCGTTTTAATGTGAAGACCTGTAAATGAATGAATGAATGAGACGATCCTTCAGAATCGGTGAGACTGTGAAAGTGTGGATTATAGTGTGCCCTAGGACTTATTCAAAAACACAGAAAAAGCCTAAAAGGCGGTTGCCATCCGTATTAATGACGGTCTGAAACCCATTTTCTATCCTGTGTTATGCTGCGCAACTCTAAAGTGGTGTTTCTAAGTGTAAGAAATAACCTATAGGGGAGAGCTATACAACATCTTCTGAAAATAAGTATTTACAGTTGCCATCTGTAGCATGGGCTCTTTATTGATTGTGTCATACATGACTGGCAGGCCTTTGAAGGCAGACATTTGATAGTAAATATTTAATTGGGGGGAAAATGAATTATTTTCAGACAGAATGTTGAGAAGAGCCTAATGGAATAGTATTAATGGTCTACTTTTTGTATTTTGTCTTATGTTGACCTAGATAGTGGATACAGGCCTGCTGTTAATCAATCTTGGAAATACGTTTTCTGTCTGTCAATGCTGATGCCAAAGGTCTCTCTTTCTCTCTCGGTTTATAGCCTGTGCTCTTGTCAGTCAGTGACTTTTCTCTCTCATGGCTAAAACTTCTAACTATTGTGCATCTGTGAATTTGATTTGATTTATCCTGTTAGTAAAGCCATAAGGCTGTTGTCTTCAGTAACCGGTTGGGTTGGTGTGTTTAGTAAAGCCTTTGCTGACTAGATCTAGAGCTAGTGAATGAATCTAAGCGCTGGGTTCTCACCAGTGTTGGGGAGTAGTAAACTACATGTAGTTAAACTAGTAATTTAACTACATTTTGCATAAGCTTGGTGGTTACTTAATTCAATCTCGGTTGTTTTTTTAATGTAGTTAATACATGTTTTTGCCATGTAGTGGTGTAGCTAACTAAAACTATGGGTGAAGTAGGCAATCATTTCCTAAATGTTTGGGCATCAAACCTGCCAAATTCTCAATTGGAACATTAGATTTGGTGTTTAATAGGCTAAATTACACATTTTGTTTAACATACTGTATGACCCCAAAGTGATCTTAACTTGCAATTTATAGTCTGACATTTCAGATTTACATATACTTTTTCACAAAGTAGTTTGGATGTAGTGAACTACTTTTTCAAAGTAACTTTAGTTAAGGAAACTATATTTTTCAAAGGGTTAGCTTAACTTCTTTCAGTGTGAAGTAAGTTTACCAAGCTACCAATATCATTACAGAATAGCTTCCCCAAGTGTAAGTAAAATGTTGAATATATCAAATTTAAATAGAAAAATATTTGTTCTTTCTGGTCTGCTTCATGCATGTATTGTTTTTTCGCATTTATAGTTTGAATAAAGCCTTTTTTTGAAAACCAAAAATAAGTCATGTTTTTTTTGTTTTGTCCTTTTCTTGAAGTCTCCAGGCAACCTTTTTCCTGGAACCCACAAGGCAAAAGGAAAAGAGGTCACTTGAGAAACACTGAAGTCTTGTTCACACTGCAGGCCTTAATGCTGAAATCAGTTTTTTATTTCAAATCCATTTAGCAAAAATGACTATCCGAACAGCAAGTTTCAAGTGACCAAATGTGTGTGTTCAGACGAAAGTCATTTGGTGACACTGTTAGTTGTCATAGTAACGATGGTGGTGTGGCCAAGATAAAGCATAGCAGTGTGAGCAGACAACACAGAGTTACACATGGAGTAAACAATTAACAAGTCAATAACACAATAGGAAGAAAAAAAAAGTGGAGTCTATATACATTGTGTCCAAAAGGCATGAGGAGTAATTACAATTTTGCAGATTAACACTGGAGTGATAAATGATCAGATGGTCAAGTACAGGTAGAGATATTGGTGTGCAGAAAAGTAAATAAATAAAAACAGTATGGGGATGAGGTAGGTAAAAATGGGTGGGCTATTTGCCTATAGCCTATGTACAGCTGCAGCGATCGGTTAGCTGCTCAGATAGCAGATGTTTGAAGTTGGTGAGGGAGATAAAAGTCTCCAACTTCAGCGATTTTTGCAATTTGTTCCAGTCACAGGCAGCAGAGTACTGGAACGAAAGGCGGCCGAATGAGGTGTTGGCTTTAGGGATGATCAGTGAGATACACCTGCTGGAGCGCGTGCTACGGATGGGTGTTGCCATCGTGACCAGTGAACTGAGATAAGGCGGAGCTTTACCTAGCATGGACTTGTAGATGACCTAGAGCCAGTGGGTCTGGCGACGAATATGTAGCGAGGGCCAGCCGACTAGAGCGTACAAGTCGCAGTGGTGGGTGGTATAAGGTGCTTTAGTGACAAAACGGATGGCACAGTGATAAACTGCATCCAGTTTGCTGAGTAGAGTGTTGGAAGCAATTTTGTAGATGACATCGCCGAAGTCGAGGATCGGTAGGATAGTCAGTTTTACTAGGGTAAGTTTGGTGGCGTGAGTGAAGGAGGCTTTGTTGCGGAATAGAAAGCCGACTTGATTTGATTTTCGATTGGAGATGTTTGATATGAGTCTGGAAGGAGAGTTTACAGTCTAGCCAGACACCTAGGTACTTATAGATGTCCACATATTCAAGGTTGGAACCATCCAGGGTGGTGATGCTAGTCAGGCGTGCGGGTGCAGGCAGCGAACGGTTGAAAAGCATGCATTTGGTTTTACTAGCGTTTAAGAGCAGTTGGAGGCCACGGAAGGAGTGTTGTATGGCATTGAAGCTCGTTTGGAGGTTAGATAGCACAATGTCCAAGGACGGGCCGGAAGTATATAGAATGGTGTCGTCTGCGTAGAGGTGGATCAGGGAATCGCCCGCAGCAAGAGCAACATCATTGATATATACAGAAAAAAGAGTCGGCCCGAGGATTGAACCCTGTGGCACCCCCACAGAGACTTCCAGAGGACCGGACAGCATGCCCTCCGATTTGACACACTGAACTCTGTCTGCAAAGTAATTGGTGAACCAGGCAAGGCAGTCATCTGAAAAACCGAGGCTACTGAGTATTCTTGTCAAACTGTCAACAGAGTAGCTAGATATGCCAAATAGCATTCTAAAAACAAATCTGATTTCATCAATTTGTATCTGACTTCAAACCACCTACGAATGGGATTGAAAATGTGGCTTGAAATATACGATTCCATTTGCTTTTTGGCTGTTCAGATTGCTGGAAAAAATAACAGATTTGAATCCGATATGCAAAAAAATAGGACTTGAGTGACTTCAACCTGCCAATGTGAACCCCCCTCTTAGCTTTCGCAGCTGTGGTAACTGCCTCCACAGGACTCCAGGACCTCCAGAAGATTCTAGTAGTCTGGGAGAAGGAGAGAGTGAGGAGTTACTGTATATCTCCAGCTGTCCTGCTTTGTCAGCTGTGACACAAGTGACCAGAACACTCCTGAAGCTTCATTTTGGTTTAGAACAATATCAGCCCAGTTTTATTTTACACCAGATCCATGCCACACTGACATATGACACACAGTACTGAAGATCCAGTTTAAAACAGACCACAATCATCAGTCCTAGGCAGTGTTCCTGTTTCTACACAGGTAGAAACACTTACGAATTTGTAAGTGTGTAAGATTCTGTTCAATCTCTTTGCAATCTCAATCTCTTCAAAACATGTCATGGGAAATTCTTAATCATCACACACTCCCGAGTGGGCTCCTGAGTGGCGCAGCAGTCTAAGGCACTGCATCTCAGTGCTAGAGGTGTCACTACAGACACCCTGGTTCGAATCCAGGCTGTATCACAACCGACCATGATTGGGAGTCCCATAGGGCGGCGCACAATTGGCCTACCATTGTCCAGGTTTGGCCGTCATTGTAAATAAGAATTTGTTCTTAACTGACTTGCCTAGTTAAATAAAAATACACATATAGCTAAAATTTCACATGGGAAAACTGTCCTCAATTTTTATTTAACTAGGCAAGTCAGTTAAGAACAAATTCTTATTTACAATGACAGCCTATGAACAGTGGGTTAACTGCCTTGTTCAGGTGCAGAACGACAGATGTTTACGTTGTCAGCTCAGGGATTCGATATAGCAACCTTTCGGTTACTGGCCCAATGCTCTAACAACTAGCCTACCTGCCTCCCCAATAACAGCACAGTACTGGAAAAATATGTTGTAGCTGTCTGTGATCAGAAATTTGCTGGTTTATCATTGACTTGAACCCTTAATACTCAAGTTAAACATTAAGGGCCCTGACTGGTTAGGACATGAGCAGGCAGAGAGCATACCAGGAGGCTGTTGGCTCCACAGAGATGGTGATCAGAGATGAGAGATTGAGGTAGTAAGGAGGGCAAGAGCAGGTCCCCCGACCCACTAGTCATCAAAACAGATGTGCTGTAAGCTGACTAACTATCTGACTGTAAATCTTCCAAGTTCTTCCTTGTTGCACTGTGCTGTAACTATACATACATGACCTTTGTTCTCATTCAGGGATTCACCTGCCACACATTTTTTCACTGTGACCCACCTAAAGTGTTTTGAAGTGTCTTGTTATTCACCAAGTAAACAAAGACATTGTTTCTTGTCAGAGGCCATGCAACCTAAAGGGTCTAGCAATTTTGGAATCACTGCTTTGAATTGTTAACAGGTGACTCAACGTCTCTATTTGAATGCCATTAGGTCATGATGACATTACAAATGTTGACAAATTCTCTCTCATGAGTAGATCAATCTTAGAATGGTAAAGGAGGAACATTCTTGTTTTTCCAATCCATAAAATATGGAACATTTTACAAACAGAAATGGCTACTGTGGAGATCTAAATCTAATTTAGTCTTATTTCCAAACGAGTCGAGATTATTTATTTGGGACAGGAACTCTTCCATAAAGCCGTTATCAGTTCCTGTCCTTGACTGATAGGATAAAGATTGCCTCTGTGTGCTTGTGTGTATTTGAGGGCGTAGTGGAGGGCTTTTTTCCTTACAGCCTTGAAAAACTATTGTAAATTATGTGTTGGGCAGCGCAAGTCATATGCTCAACGGCCACGGTTCCTGAAACATAATAGTATTGACACCTCGTGGAAAAAAGTGGGAAAGAGGGGGAAAAGGATAGAGAGAGAGAGAAACAGAAATGGAGAGAGAGGGAGGGGAGTAGGGAGAGTGGGTGTGTAGAAACAACTATCACTTCATTTGGAAACTGGTCTGTCTTTTTCACTTTTTCTCTCTTTTTCTTTCTTTCGCCATCTGTAGTGTGTTGATTTTATTGTTTTCAGTCTCACTCAGTAGTGCTTTCTGAGTGATTACTGTCAATTTAGTACTATTGTGCATCAGTGGTAGTGTTTTTTAGAGTATATAGCTAAAGAGGTAACTGGCCTAGTTGGCCCCTGATATCTGACCGTAAAGCTGCCTCTGTGGGTCACAGGTCAGCAGATGGAGGAGCTCAGCAGCCTAAAATAGACTCAGGCACCTTATCCCTCATGGGCTCTGGCCAAAAGTAGAGCGTTATATAGGGAATAGGATGCCATTTCAGGTGCACAACCCCTACTTTTATACTATGTTTTGGAATGGCAGATGAAGAGAATCTGGCACCACAGGAGGCCCTCTCCTTGTGCCTGTGACTTGTACATGAACAAAGACACAAATTGATCCATGCACTGAGAACAGGGAGAATATGGTGGAACTGTGACTAGTACAAGTTTTTTAGCAGGCAGGGAAATGTGTGACTTAAATAGCACGTTCATTTGCATTGTTTCGTTGCCAGATCAGCTGTTTGTGCAATAGCTTTTTCACTTGCAGTTGATCACATTTATACAACCATTTTATTTGTGTACTAATGTGACAAAGATCTTGTTTCTTAAACGTGGCATGATATTTGAGGATTGATTAAAAATATGAATATAAAAAGAACAAAGCGGATATGCAGAAATAAATATTGATACAATGACGTTACCGGGTATGTGGATACATTATACATTCTTTCCCTTCCTCCGATTGTGTCCACTTCCTGTCTCTCAATCTCCGTACATCGTCACTCCCTGTCCTTGTTGAGCGTCTTCATTGCCAACTACGTCAATCTTTTAACAGACCTCCTAAAGAATATATATATTTTTTTTTACATCAAAAATAAGGGCCACTTTAGAATTAATTCATTGAATTGACGGGAGGGGAAATGGGACTCTCTCTCTCTCTCTATTCACTGACCTTATTGTACCAGTAGATGGCAGTACATTCTCACAAAAAAAATAGGGACAAGAGGACAAAATAACAGTAATACAAAAATACGTTTACAACAATCGTCCCCAAACATTGGGAGCAGAGTCAACTTTGTTGAGGGTAGCGGGCATTAGTGCCACGAAGGACCAGTTTCTCTCTAATCACCTGAAATCTAGGCAACTTGGCCCGAGGGCTCTGAGGAGGACTATGTCAGTGCTGTTCTATAGAGCCAATCAGTGTGAATGTGTTTAGAATTTCATTAAACACAGCAAGTTGCCTGATGCCAGAACCCTCTGGGTTAATTACCCATTACTGTAAAAATTCTAGGTGAGTGGCATTGGGCTTTGAGAGTGTATGAAATCCAATGTCTTTGAATTCTGTCTGTATCTACCTCCCTTACAGAGCATTAAAATATTCCCAGAGTTAAGGCTCTTCTCCAGGACTCCAGGACTCCTGTCCTCCGGGATTTGGCTCCTCCTCCTCTCCTGCCCATGTAGGGAGATTTTTTCCCAGCTGTTTTGGAGAGGGGAGCTTTCCTATGGAAAACACAGGGAGGGCAGATCACAGCATGCCAGTCAGAGCTTCATCTCAACACACACATTTAACAAAAACCTGGTTATTCTCTGCGCTCTGCCAACTACACTGGTTCCCACCATAGTTCACAAATTGAACTATACCTGTATACTGGCAAATCACATACATAGAGAACATTTAATGAGCATGTGCTGTGATCTTTGTATTTGGTGATAGTTAAGCCAGGGTTATTGTGATAATCGGTGTGCCCTTGAGCAGGGCACTTAACCCTAAACCTTAACCCTGCACCATTGAGAGCATCTTGACTGGCTGCATCAACGCTTGGTATGGCAAATACTACAGAGGGCCGAGAGGAAGGCCCCAAATTGTATCCAACCACCCTAGTCATAGACTGTTCTCTCTGCTACAGTACGGCAAGCGGTAAGTCTGGAACCAACAGGACCCAGGACCCCCAACCAGCCACCTCTTCCCTCCATTCTATTGCCCAAGACGAGTGAACAATCTTGGCCAATAGAATCACTTGACAATAAAATGTATTACCTTCCTATCATGGAATTGCCATCAACATGGCTGTTGTAACTGCAATATTCTCTGCTTTTCTGAAACATGGCTTTTGGCCAAGATACCCCCCATGGCTATCCAACTTGATGGATTCTCCATTCACTGAGTGGACAGGACAGTGAAGTCTGGGAAATCGAGAGTGGCAGGGGTTTGCCTCTTCATCAAAAACAAATGGTGTGCCGACTCGAGCGCAGTGGAAGTCTTGACCCATCGTTCACCCGTCTTGGACTACCTGATGCTCTAATGCCGACCCATCTACTTCCTGAGGGAGTTTTCAGATATTATTGTGACTGTTGTATACATTCCATCTCAGGACAAGAAAAAGAACAAGCTGGCACTTAACAAACTGCATGAGGCTATAAACAAGCAGTAAAACTTGCACCCGGAGGCTGCTTTCCTTGTTGACACGTGATGCCCAACTTCCATCAACACGTCTCCTTTGCTACCAGGGGTGAAAAAGTCCTAGACCACTGTTACTCTACCCACAAGCAAGCATACAAGGCCCTCCTTGTCCCCCATTCGGCAAATCAGATTATGACTCTGTACTCCTGCTTCCTGTTACAAACAGAAGCTCAAACAGGAAGTACTCATTGCGTTGAGAAATGGTTATCAGAATCAGAGATTATGCTACAGGACTGCTTTGCTAGCGTTGAATGGAATACGCTCCGAGACTCCACCGATAGCATTGATGAGCTAACCACCTCCGTCACCAGCTTCATTAGGAAATGCATCTGCAACGTTGTCCCCACAATAAAGATACGCTGCTTCCCCAATAGACAGCCCTGGATTAACACAGAGGTTGGCACTAAAGGACAGGGCTGCCACGCTATCATAGACAACCCTGAGGCTACGGCTGAGGACAGGAACAAGTACAAGAAATCCCGCTACGAACTCCGCAGAGTCATCAAACGAGCAAAACAACAATATATGAATAAGGTGGAATCATATTACACAGGCTTCAACGCCCGCCGCACACGGCAGGGCTTACTGTCCATTAATCAGGTCAACACGTGCAATGCCGTGGAACCGGATGATATTCCAGGGCAAGATCTCAGAGCATGCTCAGAACAGCTGGCAGGTCATTTTCAACTTCTCCTTGTCCCAGTCTGTAATCCCCACATTTTAAAATGACTACCATATTTTCTGTTCCCAAGAACTCTAAGGCAACATGCGAGAATGTCTACCGCCCTGTAGCACTCACATCAGTAATCATTAAGTGTTTTGAAAGGCTGGTGGCACACATCAACTCGATCATCCCAGACACCAAGGATCCATCCCAACAGGTCCATAGACGACACAATCTCAAATGCTCTCCACACTGCCCTCACCCACCTAGATAAGACGAATACCTATCTGAGAATGCTGTTCATTGACTACAGCTCAGCGTTCAACAGCATTGTCGCCTCCAATCTAGTAACCAAGCTTAGGACTCTGGGACTGAACACCTTCCTCTGCAACTGGATCCTGGACTTCCTGACAGGCCGACACCAGGTGGTGAGGGTAGGCAACATCACCTCCGCCACCCTGACCCTCAACACCTGGGCTCCACAGGGGTGTGTGCTTAGTCCACTTTTGTACTTTCTGTTCACCCACTACTTTGTGGCTACGCATGACTCCAACACCATCATTAAGTATGCCAACAAAACAACGGTGGTAAGCCTGATCACTGACAACAGTGAGACAGCCTATTGGGGAGAGGTCAGAGTCCTGACAGTGTGGTACTAAGACAACAATGTCTCCCTCAACGTGAGCAAGACAAAAGAGTTGATCGTGGACCACAGGAAAAGGAGGGCTGAGCACACCCCCATTCACATTGATGGGGCTATAGTGGAGCTGGTTGAGAGCTTCCAGTTCCTCGTGTTCAAATCCCTAAGGACTTAAAATGGTCCAAACACACCAACACAGTAGTGAAGAGAGCAAGACAATGCCTATTCTCCCCCAGGAGGCTGAAAATGTTTGGCATGGGACCTCAGATCCTCAAAAGGTTATACAGCTGCACTATTGAGAGCATCCTGACTGGTTGCATCACCGCTTGGTATGGCAACTGTTCGGCATCCGACTACAGGGCACTACAGAGAGTAATGAGTTTTTTGTGCTTGCCAGTTAGCTATAGTTACATGTCTATAGTTAGCTAGCAGTCTATGGTTAGCTAGCTGTTAGCAGCCAACGGCTAGCAGTTTCTTACTGGTGATAAAAACAGATGGTTGCCATAATTTTTTCGAGACAATACTGAATTATGTAATGTAACAAATTGAACCTTGTAAACATTTGTGGTAGTCCGTGCCCCAGGACTACCTGACATGAAGGCTCCTTGCTGTCCCCAGTCCACCTGACTGTGCTGCTGCTCCAGTTTCAACTGTTCTGCCTTATTATTATTCGACCATGCTGGTCATTTATGAACATTTGAACATCTTGGTCATGTTCTGTTATAATCTCTACCCGGCACAGCCAGAAGAGGACTGGCCACCCCACATAGCCCGGTTCCTCTCTAGGTTTCTTCCTAGGTTTTGGCCTTTCTAGGGAGTTTTTCCTAGCCACTGTGCTTTTACACCTGCATTGTTTGCTGTTTGGGGTTTTAGGCTGGGTTTCTGTACAGCACTTTGAGATATCAGCTGATGTACGAAGGGCTATATAAATAAATTTGATTTGATTTGATTTGATTTGGTAATTCATGGTAACTGCATAAACAATTCATTTAGACTCGCCGTTTATTTGAAACAGGCGTTTATTTGCTGAAATGTGGGCCGTTGCCCCACGGAAGTTAAAAGACGACCTGGAACGCGACCACTCTGTCAAACACCATGCAGAAAGAAGTAATTTACGTAGCTCTTCAGAATACACGGAACCCACTGTGTGTTCATTGAAGTGACAGAGCTACCAATGTAAAGGTCGTAGATTAACTGTTCTATTAGTTCGCTGTTCAAACTCGACTAAACCTACCAAGCCGTGCCAACGACGAGGAATGGATATTGTGCCAGTCAAAGGTGGAAGGATGGTTCAAAGTAATTAACTATCGGACGGGGACAGTGTAGGTGGCGCAGCGATGGACAGGGACGCACTCCACCAGTGCGAACTCATCCAGAATATGATCGAGATCTCCATCTCCAGTTTACAAGGACTCCGAACCAAATGCGCAGCATTGAGCGACCTCACTCAGCAAGAAATACGCACTTTGGAGGTACAGTATGGGTAGCATAGGCAAAAAATACACTTTGACTGCTATCATAATAAAGTTCAGCTTGTTGGTGTGTGTGTGTGTGTGTGTGTGTGTGTGTGTGTGCGTGCGTGCGAGGGAGGGAGAGTGAGTGATGGTGGAAAATGTAAATATTTGTGTGTTGTTCTCATGATATAGGCTACTAGATGTTTTTTTATATACAAAACGACAGACTAGACATTGCAGGCTCCACGTCCTTATAGGCTACTAGATGTTTTTTTATATACAAAACGACAGACTAGACATTGCAGGCTCCACGTTCTTAAAATAAATACAAATAATACAGTAATCTCGTGCGTGTAGGCCTGGCCTATAGATGAACTGTCCTTGATGTGCTGTAGGCCTATAGTAGGTATATTGTATTTAGGTTCAACTTCCTTGTTCCTTCCATGCCCATAATCAATAACAGTTTCGTAGCCTAAGGCAACTCTCAACATGCCACACATCAAAACAGCCTAAAAATCAAAGTTTCAACTAATGTGTTAAAACTGTTTATTACAGATTATAAACTAATAATTAACAGTTTATGAACTTTTAGAACTGTAAGACAGAAACATATTGATGAAAGGAAATGAGTTACAATGAAGGATATGCCTGGCTGTCATCAGACAAAGTCTGTGTGATATTCTCACACATCTGTCCCCCTCAATGAATCCTGTCAGTTTCACTTCTCCCTCAAGTCAGTCTGTCCCTCAAGCAACCAACAATGCACATCTCTACTCCTCACTAAAGGAACATTGAGTAGCCACTTCCACCGCGATCCATTCACATTGTTAATCAACTAGGTATTACAAACGGAGCAACGTCCTTATAATGTAAAGCCCTTTAGGATCATACATACTGTACATGGAGACGCCAACTGTCATTATCATTGTAAGTTATTTTGTACATAATGTTTCTGCCACCGTATCTTATGACCGAAAAGAGCTTCTAGATATCAGGACAGCGATTACTACTACATACTGGAGGAATACTTTTTATTCAACGAGTCGGAGAGGAAGAATTTACTTCAGACGCCCGACAAGGCCCTCATCCCCGTAATTCGCAGGAGAAAGAGACGGTGGAATCGTGTACGAAGATCCGGGTGCCTTGTTAGGATCCTTCGCCGAGAGGGTAATCTACCTTTACCATCGGTCCTATTAGCCAACAAACAATCAATTGATGATAAAATAGACAAACTACGATCATGAAAGTCCCACCAATGGGACATTAAAAGCTGTTATATCTTATGTTTCACCAAGTTGTGGCTGAACGACGACATAAATAACAAACAGCTGGCGGGTTTGAAGCTTTTTCAGGCAGGATAGAACAGCGGCCTCTGATAAGACAAGGGGTGGCGGTGTAACGGCTCTCGTTGGTGGTAGGAAGAGTGGACCAAAGCGCAGGGTGGAAAGTGTCCATGATTCTTTTATTTCCAAAAATACTCATACAACATTTTTTTCAATGAAAGCGCACAGCACTGGGTTGTGTTGGCGAACTGGGGATACCGTGCGTAGAGCTGGCGCAGGATATCCTGGGCCGAAGAGACCAGAGACCGGAGACCAGGAGCGCTGAGCCGGCACAATCCATCCTGGCTGAATGCCCACTCTAGCACGGCAAATGCAGGGAGCTGGAACAGAGCGCACCGGGCTGTGAATGCGCACTGGAGACACTGTGCGCATCACCGCATAACAAGGTGCCTGACCGGTCACACGCTCCCCACGGTAAGCACGGGGAGTTGGCTCAGGTCTAAACCCTGACTCCGCCAATCACCCCGTGTGCCCCCGCCAAAACATTTTTTGGAGCTGTCTCTCGTGCTTCTGTCGTTGTCTTAACTCCTCGTATCGTCGCCGTTCCTCTCTTGCTGCCTCCACCTGCTTCCATGGCAGGGTCTTGTCCCCTGCCATTACCTCCTCCCAGGTCCAGGATGTCCTCCACTCCCTTTTCTCCCGGGCCCAGGATCACTGCTCCTTCTGGCCATGCTGCTTGGTCCTTTGATGGTGGGATCTTCTGTAACGGCTCTCGTTGGTGGTAGGAAGAGTGGACCAAAGCGCAGCGTGGAAAGTGTTCATGATTCTTTTATTTAAAAAAATACTCAAACAAAATAACAAAAAAGTGAAAGCGCACAGTTCTGTCAGGCAGAAACACTAAACAGAAAACAAGATCCCACAAAACCCAAAAGGAAAATGACAACTTATATGTGATCCCCAATCAGAGACAATGATAGACAGCTGCCTCTGATTGGGAACCACACCCGGCCAAAAACAAAGAAATAGAAAACATAGACTTTCCTACCCGAGTCACACCCTGACCTAACCAAACATAGAGAATAAAAAGGATCTCTAAGGTCAGGTCGTGACAGGCGGTCTATGTATATTTGTAAACAACAGCTGGTGCACGAAATCTAAGGAAGTCTCAAGGTTTTGCTTGCTTGAGGTAGAGTATCTCATGATGATAAGCTGTAGACCACATTTTTTGCTAAGAGAGTTTTCATCTGTATTTTTTAGTAGCTGTCTACATAACACCACAAACATATGCTGGCACTAGGTCCTCACTCAATGAGGTGTATAAGGCCATAAGTAAACAGGAAGACGCTCACCCAGAGGCGGCACTCCTAGTGGCCAGGGACTTTAATGCAGGAAAATTCAAATCTGTTTTACCTCATTTCTACCAGCATGTTAAATGTGCAACCAGAGGGAAAAAAAACTCTAGACCACCTTTACTCCACACACACAGACGTGTACAAAGCTCTCCCTCGCCCTCCATTTGGCAAATCTGACCATAATTCTATCCTCATGATTCCTGCTTACAAGCAAAAACTAAAGCAGGAAGCACCAGTGACTCGGTCAACAAGAAAGTGGTGAGATTAAGCAGATGCTAAGCTACAGGACTGTTTTTATAGCACAGACTGGAATATGTTCTGGGATTCTTCCAATGGCATTGAGGAGTACACCACATCAGTCACTGGCTTCATCGATAAGTGCATCGATGACGTCGTCCCAACAGTGACGTACATACCTCAACCAGAAGCCATGAATTACAAGCGACATCCGCACTGAGCTAAAGGGTAGAGCTGCTGCTTTCAAGGAGCGGGACTCTAACCCGGTAGCTTATAAGAAATCTCATGCCCTCTGATGAACCATCAAACAGGCAAAGTGTCAATACAGGACTAAGATTGAATCGTACTTCACTGGCACCGAAGCTTGTCGAATGTGGCAGTACTATTACAGACTACAAAGGGAAGCACAGTCGCGAGCTGCTCAGTGACACGAGCCTACCAGATGAGCTAAATTACTTCTATGCTCGCTTCGAGGCAAGCAACACTGAAGTATGCATGATAGTATCAGCTGTTCTGGACGACTGTCTTATCACGCTCTCCTCAGCCAATGTGAGTAAGACCTTTAAACAGGCCAATGTTCAAAAGGCCGCAGGGCCAGATGGTTACCAGGATGTGTACTCCGACCATGGGCTGACCAACTGGCAAGTGTCTTCACTGACATTTTCAACCTGTCTCTGTCTGAGTCTGTAATACTAACATGTTTCAAGCAGACCACCATAGTCCCTGTGCCCAAGAGAACACTAAGGTAACCTGCCTAAATGACTACCAACCCGTAGGACTCACTTCTGTAGCTCACATCAACACCATTATCCCAGAAACCCTAAACCCACTCCAATTTGCATACCGTCCAACAGATCCACAGATGATGCAATCTCTATTTTACTCCACACTGCCCTTTCACACCTGGACAAAAGGAATACCTATGTGAGAATGCTATTCATTGACTACAGCTCAGCGTTCAACACCATAGGGCCCTCAAAACTCATCAAAGAAGATGATTGTGGACTACAGGAAAAGGAGGACCGAGCACGCCCCCCATTCTCATCGAAGGGCCTGTAGTGGAGCAGGTTGAGAGCTTCAAGTTCCTTGGTGTCCACATCACCAACAAACTAACATGGTCCAAGCACACCAAGACAGTCGTGAAGAGGGTACGACAAAACCTATTCCCCCTCTGGAGACTGAAAAGATTTGGCATGCGTCCTCAGTTCCTCAAAAGGTTCTACAGCTGCACCATCGAAAGCATCCTGACTGGTTGCATCACTGCCTGATATGTCAACGGCTCAGCCTCCGACCGCAAGGCACTACATCTAATCAAATGGCTACCCAGACTATTTGCATTGCCCCCTCTTTTTCACGGCTGCTACTCTCTCTTTATTATCTATGCATAGTCACGTTAATAACTCTACCTACATGTACATAAACTCAGCAAAAAAATAATTGTCCTCTCACTGTCAACTGCGTTTATTTTCAGCAAACTAACGTGTAAATATTTGTATGAACATAACAACTGAGACATAAACTGAACAAGTTCCACAGACATATGGCGAACAGAAATGAAATAATGTGTCCCTGAACAAAGAGGGAGTCAAAATAAGAGTAACAGTCAGTATCTGGTGTGACTACCAGCTGCATTAAGTATTGCAGTGCATCTCCTCCTCATGGACTGCACCAGATTTGCCAGTTCTTGCTGTGAGATGTTACCCCACTCTTCTACCAAGGCACCTGCAAGTTCCCGCACATTTCTAGGGGGAATGGCCCTAGCCCTTGCCCTCCGATCCAACAGGTCCCAGACGTGCTCAATGTGATTGAGATCCGGACTCTTCGCTGGCCATGGCAGAACACTGACATTCCTGTCTTGCAGGAAATCAGTCACAGAACGAGCAGTATGGCTGGTGGCGTTGTCATGCTGGAGGGTCATGTCAGGATGAGCCTGCAGGAAGTGTACCACATGAGTGAGGAGGATGTCTTCCCTGTAACATACAGCGTTGAGAATGCCTGCAATGACAACAAGTTCAGTCCGATGATGCCGTGACACACCGCCCCAGAACATGACGGACCCTCCACCTCCAAATTGATCTCTCTCCAAAGTACAGGCCTTCGGTGTAACGCTAATTCCTTCGACGATAAATGTGAATCCGACCATCTCTCTGGTGAGACAAAACCGCGACTCATCAGTGAAGAGCACTTTTTGCCAGTCCTGTCTGATCCAGCGACGGTGGTTTTGTGCCCATAGGCGACGTTGTTGCCAGTGATGTCTGGTGAGGACCTGCCTTACAACAGGCCTACAAGCCCTCAGTCCAGCCTCTCTCAACCTATTGCGGACAGTCTGAGCACTGATGGAGGGATTGTGCATTCCTGGTGTAACTCGGACAGTTGTTGCTGCCATCCTGTACCTATCCCGTAGGTTTGATGTTCGGATGTACCGATCCTGTACAGGTGTTGTTACACGTGGTCTGCCACTGCGAGGATGATCAGCTGTCTCTCCGGTCTCCCTGTAGCGCTGTCTTAGGCGTCTCACAGTACGGACATTGCAATTTATTTCCCTGGCCACATCTGCAGTCCTCATGCCTCTTTGCAGCATGCCTAAGGCACGTTCACGCAGATGAGCAGGGACCCTGGTCATCTGTCTTTTGGTGTTTTTCAGAGTCAGTAGAAAGGCCTCTTTCGTGTCCTAAGTTTTCATAACTGTGACCTTAATTGTCTACCGTCTGTAAGCTGTTAGTGTCTTAATGACCGTTCCACAGGTGCATGTTCATGAATTGTTTTTGGTTCATTGAACAAGCATAGGAAACAGTGTTTAAACCCTTTACAATGAAGATCTGTGAAGTTATTTGGATTTTTACGAATTACGAATTCAGGACCCTGAAAGACAGGGTCCAGAAAAAGGGCTGCTTCTTTTTTTGCTGAGTTTCTTACCTCAATTACCTTGACTAACTGGTGCCTCTGCACATTGACTCTGTACCAGTACCCCATGTATGTAGCCTTGCTATTGCTATTTTACTGTTGCTCTTTAATTATTTGTTAATTTTATTGATTTGGGGTATTTTTTTCTTAAAACTGCATTGTTGGTTAAGGGCTTGTAAGTCAGCATTTCACTGTAACCTGTTATATTTGGCGCATGTGACAAAAACATTTTGATTTGATAACATCACCTATTCTGTACAGGTCATATCAGGTACACTAAATTGGCCTACTAGCCTCTCTCCCATGGGATTGTTCAATTCAAAGCGCTGGAGAAGGCCGTCTGATCTGGATTTCTCATCGCTATTAATGTAGTAGCATCTAAATTTGGACTTCTCTCCCTCCCACACATTCTCAGTGCGGGCTGTTGAAAGCTAAAGATAGAGTGAGAAACAGTGGGAGGAGAGGAAGGAAGGGGAGAAAAAGGGGAATGAGGAAATAAGGGAGGAATATATGAAGAAGGAGATATCCAACATGGCTGTCTCTTATTAAAGCTGAATATCCAGGGGCTTTCTTTGAGACTGGACTGGGGGAACCAGGGAACCAGCAGACAACAACATGGTTACGAACAAAAGAGGTAGCCTAATCCACTGCCAGGCCTTTCTCTCTTTCTCTGTATTTGTCTGTCTCTTTCCTCTCCCTCCCTCCTCTCTCCTCTCTCCCTTCTCCCCCCTCTCTCTTTCACTCCCTTTCTCTCTTTCTCTGTATTTGTCTCTCTTTCCTCTCTCTCTCTCCCTTCTCCCACCCTCTCTCTTTCACTCCCTTTCTCTCTTTCTCTGTATTTGTCTCTTTCCTCTCCCTCCCTCCTCTCTCCTCTCTCCCTTCTCCCCCCCCTCTCTCTTTCACTCCCTTTCTCTCTTTCTCTGTATTTTTCTGCCTCTTTCCTCTCCCTCCTCTCTCCTCTCTCCCTTCTCCCCCCCCTCTCTCTTTCACTCCCTTTCTCTCTTTCTCTGTATTTGTCTGTCTCTTTCCTCTCCCTCCCTCCTCTCTCCTCTCTCCCTTCTCCCCACCCCTCTCTCTTTCACTCCCTTTCTCTCTTTCTCTGTATTTGTCTGTCTCTTTCCTCTCCCTCCCTCCTCTCTCCTCTCTCCCTTCTCCCCACCCCTCTCTCTTTCACTCCCTTTCTCTCTTTCTCTGTATTTGTCTGCCTCTTTCCTCTCCCTCCCTCCTCTCTCCCTTCTCCCTTCTCCCCACCCTCTCTCTTTCGCTCCCTTTCTCTCTTTCTCTATATTTGTCTGTCTCTTTCCTCTCCCTCTCTCCCTTCTCCCCACCCTCTCTCTTTCACTCCCTTTCTCTCTTTCTCTATATTTTTCTGTCTCTTTCCTCTCCCTCCCTCCTCTCTCCTCTCTCCCTCCCCCCCTCTCTTTCACTCCCTTTCCCTCGTTTTATTCTCTACCCCCCCTTTCATCTTGAACCCACAATAGGCCTGTCTGTCTGTATAGGGTGGTCAGGCCTGAGCTAAGTGGCTGCATGGGGAGTTGGGTTACTCAGGTCTGTCCATGTAAACGGCCTGTATTGTGTTTACATTGGATATTGGAGATGAGCAGCACTGTTCTACACTGTCATTGTCATAAAGCGATGGATAAAGGACTCTGACCACAAGGGGCAGATATTATGTCCGTCAGGACAGGTGTGTGGGGGGTTGGGATAGGCTAGACTTGAGCGTTGCTGGACACCAGATGAGGAAGAATTGGAGAGATGTTTGGTGCTGCCTGAAACATGAATCTTATGTAATTGCAGAAGTGGTGTCGTCTTTCCGACTGGTTTTCAACTTCCTCATATTAGCTGTACTGCAATTGCATAACAATAAGGTCATTATTGTGTGAAGAGGATCATTCTTGTGTACAAGATTGTCTTTGAATAGTTTGAACCAAAACACTGTCTTAGAAGATTGAGCTGTGCAGCTCGTGAACCAGGGAAGTAACCTTTTTAAAATCATGTCATTGGTCACGTAAACTGAAGTCGCTGTCCTTGTAAACTTCACAGGCCTGTGATGTTGAATGTATAGCAAGGTTAATCCTGGGTGCTACTTAGGGCTGTTATGGTGACCATATTACCACCACACCAGCATTCACTAGTCATGACCGCAGTCATATTCCACATGACCGTTTAGTCATGGTAACTAGGCTTCTCCAAAACTGTGCACTGGCTGATGGTCATTAGCAGCCTACCAAACTTGCTAACTGCCAGTCGCTAATGGCCTGATACTCAGGGCTCTATTGTCCCTCTAATCACTCTGACAATGCAAATGCAATCGAAAATCAAATCAAACACTTTATGAGAGCACATGTTGCGCAACATTTCTATAAGCTATGCAATAGGGTGGGAAAACAGAGTTTGGGTGGCCTCTGTTAAAAAAGGGAGGATCCCATCAGCTTTCTATAGGCTAGGCCTACTATATTTATTTCTCAACTTTTCTAATATTAATAAGCACATTGCTTCGCTTTATAACCGGAGTAGCCTAACTGGCTAGCATGAAAATTAACCCCGGGAAAAGTGTCTTCTTAGTGCTGTTTAAGTGTTTAAGTTTAAGTTACTTCACACATACAGTGCATACGGCGCCTTGACTTTTTCCACATTTTGTTACGTTACAGCCTTATTCTAAAATAGATTAAATAAAAAAATGTCCCTCCTCAATCTACACACAATACCCCATAATGACAAAGCAAAAAACGTTTTTTAGAAATTGCAAAAACAGAAATACCTAATTTACATAGGTGTTCAGACCCTTTGCTATGAGACTCGAATTGAGTTCAGGTGCATCATTTTTCCATTGATCATCCTTGAGATGTTTCTACAACATGATTGTTGTCCACTTGTGGTAAATTCAATTGATTGGACCTTATTTGGAAAGGCACACACCTGTCTATATAAGGTCCCACAGTTGACAGTGCATGTCAGAGCAAAAACTAAGCCATGTGGTCGAAGGAATTGCCTGTATAGCTCCGAGACAGGATTGTGTCGAGGCACAGATCTGGGGAAGGGTACCAAAAAATGTCTGCAGCATAGAAGGTCCCCAAGAACACAGTGGCCTCCATCATTCTTAAATGTAAGAAGTTTGGAACCACCAAGACTCTTCCTAGAACTGGTCACCTGGCCAAACTGAGCAATCGGCAGAGAAGGGCCTTGGTCAGTGCGGTGACCTTGGTCAGGGGGCATTTAACCCAACCTCTCTGGATCAGAGAGGTGAGGGGGGCTGCCGTAATCGACATCCCCGTCTTCGGCGCCCGGAGAACAGTGGGTTAACTGCCTTGCTCAGGGGCAGAACAACAGATTTTTACTATGTCAGCTCAGTGATTCGATCCAGCAACCTTTTGGTTACTGGCCCAACGCTCTAACCGCTACCACCCCAACCCGCTTGGAGTTTGCCAAAAGGCACCTAAAGGACTCTCAGACCACGAGAAACAAGATTCTCTGGTCTGATGAAACCAAGATGGAACTCTTTGGACTGAATGCCAAGCCTCACGTCTGGAGGAAACCTAGCACCATCCCTACAGTGAAGCATGGTGGTGGCAGCATCATGCTGTGGGGATGTTTTTGAGCGGCAGGTACTGGGAGACTAGTCAGTATCGAGGGAAAGATGAACGGAGCAAAGTACAGTGAGATCATTGATGAAAACCTGCTCCAGAGTGCTCAGGACTTCAGACTGGGATGAAGGTTCACCTTCCAAGAGGACAACGACCCTAAGCACACAGCCAAGACAATGCAGGAGTGACTTTGGGACACGTTTCTGAATGTCCTTGAGTGGCCCAACCAGGGCCCGGACTTCAACTCGATCGAACATCTCTGGAGAGACCTGAAAATAGCTGTGCAGTGACGCTCCCCATCCAACCTGACAGAGCTTGAGAGGATCTGCAGAGAAGAATGGGGGAAACTCCCCAAATACAAGGTGTGCCCAGCTTGTAGCATCATACCCAAGAACAGTCGAGGCTGTAATCGCTGCCAAAGGTGCTTCAACAAAGTACAGAGTAAAGGGTCTGAATACTAATGTAAATGTGATATTTACATTTTCTTATTTTTTTAATCAATTTGCTAAAATTTGTAAAAGCCTGTTTTTTCTTTGTGGGGTATTGTGTGTAGATTGATGAGGGAAAATACAATTTAATCAATTTTAGAATCAGGCTGTAACTTAATAAAATATAGGAAAAGGGGTCTGAATACTTTCTGATTGCACTGTATATTATTTAGTATACAGTACCAGTCAAAAGTTTGGACACACCTACTCATTCAAGGGTTTTTCTTTACTTTGACTATTTCCTACATTGTAGAATAATAGTGAAGACCTCAAAACTATGAAATAACACATATAGAATCATGTAGTAACCAAAAAAGTGTTAAACAAACCAAAATATATTTTATATTTGAGATTCTTCAAAGTAGACACCCTTTGCCTTGATGACAGCTTTGCACACTCTTGGCATTCTCTCAACCACCTTCATGAGCTAGTCACCTGAAATACATTTCAATTAACAGGTGTGCCTTGTAAAAAGTTAATTTGTGGAATTTCTTTCCTTCTTAATGCGTTTGAGCCAATCAGTTGTGTTCTGACAAGATAGGGGTGGTATACAGAAGATAGCCCTATTTGGTAAAAGTCCATATAATGGCAAGAACAGCTCAAATAAGCAAAGAGAAACGACAGTCCATCATTACTTTAAGACTTGAAGGTTATTCAATCTGGAAAATGTCAAGAACTTTTCAAGTTTCTTCAAGTGCAGTCGCAAAAAACATCAAGGGCTATGATAAAACTCTCATGGGACTCCCAATCACAGCCAGTTATGATACAGCCTGGAATCGAACCAGGGTGACACTTCTAGCACCGAGATGCAGTGCATTAGACCGCTGCGCCACTCGGGAGCCCCTAAATGGTCAGTTTGTCCATGGCCTGCATAGTTATCAGACATGTCACCCATTGAGCATGTTTGCATGTTGCGTTTAACACAGAATAGCTCAACCGCTCAACACAGCATAGCCGCATGTGCGCACTTTCCACTTCCCTGGAAATCTTTTGGAGAAAATGTCCTTTCTATTTTATTCAGCTTTGTTCAATTGTATTGTTCTTACTACAAAATAATATCAAATAATGCCACAGGAACAATAAGCAAATCTTGTCTGCTAAAATAACTAGAGTAGCCCACAGATGTATGGCATAGCCAGATCAGGGCCTAACATGAAGACAGTTTACAGTATGCTATTCTGTTCTTCTGAAATAGACTACATTTTTTTGTGATGGTGTAGGCTAAATTAAATGGATTTATTGCTCTTAATTTGACTTTTTAAAATATAGATGTTCCAAACATCTGTATCAGTGGCTTACAGGCTATGCGAGGAAGCAAGGAGATGCTAAACGTGTTTATGTTAATTAACGGTCATTTACCTTGAGGCTGGCAGTTATTTGCATGACAATCAACGGCTGACAAAATGTCATGACTGTCACATCCCTAGTGCTACTGGCACCTTATTACAGGGCCCTGTGACTCCTGCAGTCGAAAGTTAAATCTACAGACTGACCACACCTAACTAACAGCCGTCATCTGATTTCCATACACTAACTAATAATGCCACGGTGGTCAGCTTCTACTCTGGAATCAGATCTGGCATCCCAGGGATGGACATGGCCCATATTATCTGCCCACATTGTCTGTTTCTGGGAAACCTGTCATTAAATAAACACTCATTAAATGACTATCATTTTGCAGAGATTTTTACTTTAGAGACTCTTGTCACACTATTTTGGGAAGATCATAGAAGTGCTAGTTTGATCATTTTGGCGATTATCCTAAGCAGCAGCTACGGTGCAGTCAGTGGAAGAAACAGAACTACAAAATGATGGGTCGTGTAGTGTCAGGAAACTCCCATGTGGTTTTGCAAACGATCTGTCTCTCGTTCCCCTCCCCACCTCTCTTTCTCTTTGTCTTGTTTGATTTCTCCTTCCTTTCTTGACCTTTTTGCTCGCTCTCTTTGTCACATCTATCACTGTTTCCTTTGCCTTAACTAAGACACACAAATGTTTTTTCCATAGATGGAAACTTACACGGAGAAGTGATGCTTTCCATTTGCGTACTGTGGTATTTTTCATAACTGCAATATACAAGTCAGCTTCGAGGAATGAACTGTGGTAGTGGTTGAGAATGATATCTTGAGAACCAGTACCGTCCCTCCCCCACACAGGCGTTGTCTGGTACTTTAATAATAATAATAATAATAATATATGCCATTTAGCAGACGCTTTTATCCAAAGCGACTTACAGTCATGTGTGCATACATTCTACGTATGGGTGGTCCCGGGAATCGAACCCACTACCCTGGCGTTACAAGCGCCATGCTCTACCAACTGAGCTACAGAAGGACCACTTAGAGACTAACATTCAAAGGTTGAGTACTGGCAGCCAAGGCCACCTCCTTTATTCTTTCTGTGAAAAGGCCCCTTCCTTGGGTCATTGTCACACACAATAAACACAATTTAGTTCCACACACTGTGGTAAAACATGTGGGCACAGATACGTGCTGCCTGTCTGCCCCATGGACCCACTCAGCCTGCCCTACCCCTCGCTGCTTGTGCCTGCCATGTAACAGATCTAGGAGATGGAGAGACAGATAAGACGGTGAATAACGAAGAGCGCCACAGCGGAACGAGGCCAGGCGTTGTAGGGTGCAAACCAACACCGCCTGGTTTCCTCTAGTCGCTCAGTGAAGTACATCAAATCAGCCATGGCCATTCTCTGATAGGGAAAGAGACAGGAGGTCATTCAGAGACAGCCTCCGTCAGACTGGTCTAGTGCTAATGAAACTTTAATGCTGTTCCACTAGGCCAGGCTCTCTAAAACCTACCAGGACCAACAGTGACTAAAGATGAAAGCCTAAACATTAACTTAAAGCTTTTTGGTTGAAATAAGCTAAACATCCAGCTTTTAAAAAACAAAATACTTAAAACCCTGACTGAAATTCTGCAGACGTATTACTTTCAGAAGTAATACTTCTGGCTGGACAGAGGGATAAGACTAGAAGTAAAGCTTGTGGCTGGACAGAGGGATACGATTAGAAGTAATGCTTGTGGCTGGACAGAAGGATACGATTAGAAGTAATGCTTGTGGCTGGACAGAGGGATAAGACTAGAAGTAAAGCTTGTGGCTGGACAGAGGGATACGATTAGAAGTAATGCTTGTGGCTGGACAGAAGGATACGATTAGAAGTAATGCTTGTGGCTGGACAGAGGGATACGATTAGAAGTAATGCTTGTAGCTGGACAGAAGGATAAGACTAGAAGTAATGCTTGTGGCTGGACAGAAGGATAAGACTAGAAGTAATGCTTGTAGCTGGACAGAAGGATAAGACTAGAAGTAATGCTTGTAGCTGGACAGAAGGATAAGACTAGAAGTAATGCTTGTGGCTGGACAGAAGGATAAGACTAGAAGTAATGCTTGTGGCTGGACAGAAGGATAAGACTAGAAGTAATGCTTGTAGCTGGACAGAAGGATAAGACTAGAAGTAATGCTTGTAGCTGGACAGAAGGATAAGACTAGAAGTAATGTTTGTGGCTGGACAGGGGGATAAGACTAGAAGTAATGCTTGTAGCTGGACAGAGGGATAAGACTAGAAGTAATGCTTGCAGCTGGACAGAGGGATAAGACTAGAAGTAATGCTTGCGGCTGGACAGAGGGATAAGACTAGAAGTAATGCTTGTGGCTGGACAGAGGGATAAGACTAGAAGTAATGCTTGTGGCTGGACAGAGGGATAAGACTAGAAGTAATGCTTGTAGCTGGACAGAGGGATAAGACTAGAAGTAATGTTTGTGGCTGGACAGAGGGATAAG
Source organism: Oncorhynchus keta (assembly GCF_023373465.1). Taxonomy (NCBI): domain Eukaryota; kingdom Metazoa; phylum Chordata; class Actinopteri; order Salmoniformes; family Salmonidae; genus Oncorhynchus; species Oncorhynchus keta. The sequence goes on from NC_068421.1 coordinate 21,630,720, forward strand.
ACTAGAAGTAATGCTTGTAGCTGGACAGAAGGATAAGACTAGAAGTAATGCTTGTGGCTGGACAGAAGGATAAGACTAGAAGTAATGCTTGTAGCTGGACAGAAGGATAAGACTAGAAGTAATGCTTGTAGCTGGACAGAAGGATAAGACTAGAAGTAATGCTTGTGGCTGGACAGAAGGATAAGACTAGAAGTAATGCTTGTGGCTGGACAGAAGGAGAAGACTAGAAGTAATGCTTGTAGCTGGACAGAAGGATAAGACTAGAAGTAATGCTTGTAGCTGGACAGAAGGATAAGACTAGAAGTAATGTTTGTGGCTGGACAGGGGGATAAGACTAGAAGTAATGCTTGTGGCTGGACAGAGGGATAAGACTAGAAGTAATGCTTGTAGCTGGACAGAGGGATAAGACTAGAAGTAGTGCTTGTGGCTGGACAGAGGGATAAGACTAGAAGTAATGCTTGTAGCTGGACAGAGGGATAAGACTAGAAGTAATGCTTGTGGCTGGACAGAGGGATAAGACTAGAAGTAATGCTTGTGGCTGGACAGAGGGATAAGACTAGAAGTAATGCTTGTGGCTGGACAGAGGGATAAGACTAGAAGTAATGCTTGTGGTTGGACAGAGGGATAAGACTAGAAGTAATGCTTGTGGCTGGACAGAGGGATAAGACTAGAAGTAATGCTTGTGGCTGGACAGAGGGATAAGACTAGAAGTAATGCTTGTGGCTGGACAGAAGGATAAGAGGTACAGTATATGTGAGTCCAGTTCAGTCCACTGGTTGCCAGGTAAAAGCTTGCTTTCTGAGATCTGGTGTCCGAAGGTAAGGTGGACAACTTGACTCTGCTATAATCTAACTCAAGGATGGGCAACTGGCTCCCCCTTTTGATGCCCCCGGATTGATCCCCCCACTGCATCCCTCATAATAAATTCAGATTTACTGTGGCCCCTAACCCCATCAAAGTTGCCCATCCCTGCTCTAACTGATCTCTCTAGTCCTCTCTGTGACCCCAGCCCAGCATCTCCCATAATCGCATTTTTTACATATGGGTTCCGCTGTCTGTGGCTGCAGGGTTTCCATGGTGCTCGGTTGTCATGGCAGTGGCACAAGCCGACGCCCCCATGAGAAAGGCAGCTCGGTGTTCCTCTGAGTTTGTATGTAATGAGGACTATTTGCTGTTTGCTGTTCTGAGGGGAGAACTGTTAAATACCCAGTCAGTCAAGGATGTACTGGAACTGGCCACTCCATCCCCACCTTCTCTGTTTAGGAGGTAGTAGTGCATATCAATATTCTACAGTGACATTTTCTCTCCTTTATCAACGTTCTCCATTCATGTTCTTAAGAGCCCACTGAGGTGCTTCTGAGACAAAGTTGTTACTTTTTAGGCCTGAGTGTACAAAACATTAAGAACACCTTCCTAATATTGAGTTGCACCCCCCTGTGAAAAACCCAGCAGCGTTGCAGTTCAAACCTGATGCGCCTGGCTAGGGCTGTGGCGGTCATGAAATTTCGTCAGCCGGTGATTGTCAAGCAAATAACTGTTAATTGACTGTTAATTAACATAAACACATTTACACTAGTTAATTTAGCAGACAATTCTGTGGCATTATATTATATTATTTTATAGTATGAAGAATACAATTGAACAAAGCTGAATGAAATAGAAAGGATATTTTCTCAAAATGATTTGAGGGAGTGCGCACATGTTGCTATTCTGTGTTGAGCAGTTAACAAAGAAACAGGTACTCCGAAATGCTTAATTTAGAGTTCTTTATGTAACTTTAGTTGTGATACAAATATTGGGCTGTATGTTTTGATTTTTAATATATTCTAAGTCTGCGACTATAATGATAATTTGAAAAAAGTTGCATAAAAGGCATGAGCTCTGCTTTGTTTTTTTGTGAGGCTGCACACACTTCATCAGTCTCTCATTCACAATTTGACAAGCATTTGATAATGTCTCAAATTTCCCAGCGGCATCCCCTTTGTGTGGCCGTAATGCCGCATAAAAAAATCCATGTTTTTTGCGGCCAGTGGCCATTGTGCCCTTGGGCTGAATAGAATCATTATAATTCCCTTCTCCAGGCTGCGTGCTCCAAAGCCCATTTCACTCAAATGGCTCTCCGTCACGTGATTGGGTCTTTCTCACAAACTACAATTGAAGACAGACACATCGGGGATGCAACTGTGCGAGTCCTTATCCAATTCTGAAGTGAATATTGAAGATATTGGAAGAACTGTCCTCATTTACTTTTTGTCAGTCAACAAGATGAGTAGGCTTAACGAACAGCAAAAGCCTAGCCTATGTCAATCTACTATCCCCCATAGTACAAAAGTTGACCTATTCTGTGAGAGAAAGAATTATTCCAAACATAGTCTGGGACAGTTGTGGTTTAGGAAAGATCCCAAATTAATACAACTAGCAGCAAAACTACTTTTTTAAGCATTGAGGCTGACACAACAGATCAGAACATTTAGCTTAAAATGTTAATAAACTATAAGGCTATTTCTTCACATTATAAGCGCAGCAATGCACACATGCAAGTATGCTATAAGCGCAAATGTTCCATTAGCGGGAAAACACCATTCTCAAAGTGACTGCAAATGTGATTATGCAAGTAATGCTTTTATTAAAAAGGTGCATTTTTATGGTGAAAATGATCTTCCCCAAAATTGAAACTCACATGCTGCGTATGTATGCCAGTTAGGTTTTAAATCCATTGTAAAGCTGATTAATGTGCTTACTTTTAGGTTATTTGGCCACTTTATTTGAGATACAAACATTATCAAAACATATAGGCCTGTGGGCTACATGAGGTGTGTGACTATGATTTGAAAAAGTCGGGGGAAAAGGCATGCATTTCTTGCCTTACTGCACACATGCTGGGCATCATGACAAGTGATAATATATCATTCACAATAGGCTAATAACAACTCTCCAGCAACAGTGTGTGAAAACCTTGTGAAGACTTACAGAAAACGTTTGACCTCTGTCATTGCCAATAAAGGGTATATAACAAAGTATTGAGATAAACTTTTGTTATTGACCAAATACTTATTTTCCACCATAATTTTCAAATAAATTCATTAAAAATCCTACAATGTGATTTTCTGGATTTTTTTTCTCATTTTGTCTGTCATAGTTGAAGTGTACCTATGATGAAAATTACAGGCCTCTCTCATCTTTTTAAGTGGGAGAACTTGCACAATTGGTGGCTGACTAAATACTTTTTCCCCCCACTGTATATATTTCTCTGTCCTCTCTCTCTCTCTCTCTCTCTCTCTCTCTCTCTTCTCTCACTTCACTGCGGCCCACTCTAACTCTTAGTCGACAGGGGGATTTCCTCAGCCTGAGCTCAAGTCTCGCTTCTCACCGGTATTTTGCATAGAACACCAGACCTCATGCTGAAAATAACAAGAAAGAAACACCATGCAGTTCAGCTTGTTCTCAAACATCAGTGGGTTTCACACCCGCAGTTGTCAGTTTGTCGTCAGTCTCCTTTGTTAAAATGAAATGAAACTCCCACACACTGTGCTTGCAAAGGATCAACTGTTTGTTGTGCTGCAGGTTTCATTATCCACTCATTTTGTTCTACTTGGTTATAACAACAATCAGATAATGCTTTTGCTAAGCCTCATCTGTGTTTCAGTTATTTTCGGAACTTTTCAAAAATATTTTTGGAGCTCAGACCAAGCGGCGTCTTAACGCTCTTGTATTTGTGTTGTCACCCCCTCCAGGTGAAACTGACTAAGTACATCTGTAAGCAGCTGCAGTGTAAGCAGAGAGTGCCTGAGAGACAGAGGACCCAGGCCCTGGCCAGCTACCCTCGACTGGGAGACTGGCTCTGCACCATCAACCTCAGACCTGAACTCATACAGGTACAATTTGTTCACACCGTGTGTGTGTGTGTGTGTGTGTGTATGTGTGTGTGTTCTTGTTTTGCTGACCCTATGGGGACATTGAACTGTTTGCACACCTTCCATGTGTGGACGTCTTGACAAACTGGGGACAAAATCATGTTCATGTTCAGGCAGACCATTGTAACTGATAGAAAATTGCATGCTAATATGTCTAGTATGAATATCTCATTATTTGGGTTCAGTCCCCAGAAGGTGTTTTTTTTCAGTCACAGTGTATGTGAGTGTGTATCCAGAGAGCGCCCCCTGTACCTGGGTTTTGGTACTGCAGTGTACATATTTAATGAGGCTCCTAAGGCATTTGCATAACATTAACATATTAGCATATTTGTATAGTTTTTTTTTTAAATGCATGTCAATTATCCATAAAAGTACATTCATAAAATATATTATACCTGACCAGAAGGGTTCTCTATGAAAAATATGCTTACCAATCAAATCCTTTCAGACACACATATTATATGAATTATTAGGTCTATATTACATAGTCAAAATAAACACAAGCTAAATGCATTGTATGAACAATCAAATAATATCAGATAGATTTGCAAAACTGCCATTGATAAATAAACACCAATCGGCAATGTTTTGCCATTAAAACAGCAAACACGTTGTAATACATGTGTTAGCATAACACAAGCTGGCTAGGTCGTCTACAATAGGCTAGCTGTCTAGGTTGCCTACAATAGGCTAGCTGGCTAGGTTGCCTACAGTAGGCTAGCTGGCTAGGTTGCCTACAATAGGCTAGCTGGCTAGGTTGGCTACAGTAGGCTAGCTGGCTATGTAGACTAGTAGTAACAACATTAAACAGACCCAAGCGAAAAGCAAAGTAGTTTGCAAGCATTATTTGAGTATTATACATACACTGAAACCTTTGTATCATACCTAAAACTTGGCAAAATGTCCCCAATTGGTCAAATATCTATTAGTTTACTATTCTATGGGGACTTTTGGTCCCCACAAGTATAGTTAAACGTGCACTCTCACACTCGATCACACACAATCTACACACATATTATTCATTAGTTGAATTGTTTATATATTGTTGTATTTTAGATTAAACAAAATATTTACTCCTGTATGTTTGGGAATTATTCTGCAATAATATGCTCAGTCCAAAGCTTTGCACAGCCCACAGACATGTCTACGAACTGTAGGTAGAGGGAACCCTCATCATGTGACGTCGGCACCTGTTTGGCTTTTGCAGAGAAGTCTCCCCCCTTGATCAGCATAGAACGGGGTCCCTAACAAACTGCATCACCTCTGTGGGAAGACTAAACTCATCAAGTCTTGTTTCAAAGTTATCTTTCAGTTTAACTAAAAACTCTGACATCTGTACTGATGATGACTGGATATAGTTACGCACTGTAGGAAAATTGATGATTTTGTTTGTGGGCTCATATCAGAGGAGAAAATAACACATTTATTTTGTAAAGCAATACATTTTTCAAGCATGCCAATAACTGTTTTATCCCTCCCCTGTAGTCCAAAATTAAGTCCATTCAAGTGATTTTAATCGATTTCAATCGCAGAGAAAAGCAATTATCTCCTCCCTAAACTCACATATGGTCCTTCTGTAGCTCAGTTGGTAGAGCATGGCGCTTGTAACGCCAGGGTAGTGGGTTCGATTCCCGGGACCACCCATACGTAGAATGTATGCACACATGACTGTAAGTCGCTTTGGATAAAAGCGTCTGCTAAATGGCATATATTATATTATATATTACATACTCTCTTGAGAGCATTAGGCCTACCATTACTTAGCTATCGAAGGCTCTACAGTGCAGGTGGAAATGCAACAACAAAATGAATACTTAGTTAGCTATAGTTAGCTAGCAAGATAACTGCTACAATTTATGTGTTGAATTGGTGATCTAGTTAGTCTGCCTGTCATTATTTTATACCTGCGCTCTCTCCTCGAGAGTCTGAAAGGAATTAAATACCCTAATCTAAGCTATGTTAAATGTTTGTGTAATGAACAGAGAGCTCGTTTCAAACGCAGGGCGCAGCAGGTGTTTATTGCAAAGGACCACTGGAGGAGGCAGGTAGCTGGGTCCAGGGGCAGGCAGAAAGTCATACACAGGAGGAGGCAGGTAGATGGGTCCAGGGGCAGGCAGAAGGTCATACACAGGAGGAGGCAGGTAGCTGGGTCCAGGGGCAGGCAGAAGGTCATACACAGGGGGTCCAAAAGTGCACCAATACAGGCAGGGAAAAGGCTAGTAATGTAGTCCGGGAGATCAGGCAATAGATTGATCACAGGAAATCCGATAGGCTAAAGTACAGGCAGGGAATAGGCAAAAGGCGTTGTTAGTGAGGTAGGCAAAAAATGATCATACACAGGAGACAATCACAGGAAAACCAGAGCTCTGAAAGCCACAATACAAACAATACCTTACAAATAACTGAACTAAATAATGTGTGATAATGACATACAGGTGTGTGAATAGGTGATCAGAATTCAGGTGATAGGGATCTGGAGAGTGAGCTGCGTTCAGGGGGATCTACGTGTTTGTTTGAGGGTGTGAGTTGGAAGCAGACGTTACAGTAAGCAGCCAATTCCAGTGAGAAATGCTTAGTCTGAAGCCATTCGGCTATGGGTTTCACAGTCCTATAATTACGATACAAGTTATATCCCCTTAAAAAGGGTTTACTTACAACCTCTGGGGTATAACATGTTGGGCAAAGTGGTATAGGAGAGTCTAACGTATAACCCATAACCAGAGTTCAGTGTTCGCCAATGAGAATTAAGAGAGGCCTAGCTTTGTCAAAGATTTTCATAACTAAACCAAGATAGACCACAGCCTGTCGTTTACAATGGGAACAAATTAGTCATAGTGGGCAGAACAAGCAAGGAAGTAGGCAGAGCCAAGCACAAGCTAGAGAGATTCTATTGGCGCGTTCTTGCATACATATGCATATTTTGTTTATGGAAAGCCTCTGTGTGTGTGTAAAATCCATCTCGTTCCATTTTCTCCCACTGCCAGCCAGTGGGCTTTCTCTCTCTACCATATTTGGTAGTGAGTGGAAACGCTAAGCGGATGCTTCACATTGATACATCCGGTCCACAATTAATGAAGTCTTGAGGTATTGCTCACCTGAGGTAGAGTACCTCATGATAAGCTGTGGACCACACTACCTACCAAGAGAGTTTTCATCTATATTTTTCATAGCTGTTTATTTACCATCACAAACTGATGCTGGCACTAAGACCACACTCAACGAGCTGTATAAGGCCATAAGCAAATAAGAAAATGCTCATCCAGAAGCGGCATTTCTAGTGTCTGGGGATTTTAATGCAGGCAAACTTAAATCCGTTTTACCTAATTTCTACCAGAATGTCACATGTGCAACCAGATGAAAACAACTCTAGACCACCTTTACTCCACACACAAAGACACATACAAAACTCTTCCTCGTTCTCCATTTGGCAAATCTGACCATAATTATATCCTCTTGATTGCTGCTTACAAGCTAAAACTAAAGCAGGAAGTAAGTACCAGTGACTCACTCAATACGGATGTTGTCTGATGATGTGGATGCTACGCTACAGTAATGTTTTGCTAGCACAGACTGGAATATGTTCCGGGACTCATCCAATGGCATTGAGGAGTATACCACCTCAGTTATCGGCTTTATCAATAAGTGCATCGATGACGTCATCCCCACAGCGACCGTACGCACATATCCTAACCAAAAGCCATGGATTACAGGCAACATCCAGACCGAGCTAAAGGCTAGAGCTGCTGCTTTCAAGGAGCGGGACACTAATCCGGACGTTTATAAGATATCTTGCTATGCCCTCAGACGAATCAACAAACAGGCAGTGTCAATACAGGACTAAGATTGAATCGTACTACACAGGCTCTGACGCTCATCAGATGTGACAGGGCTTGCAAACTATTATGGACTACAATGAGAAACCCATCCACGAGCTGCCCAGTGACACAAGCCTACGAGATGGGCTAAATGTCCTTTATGCTTGCTTCAAGGCAAGCAACACTGAAGCATGCTTGAGAGCACCAGCTGTTCCGGATGACTGTGTGATCACACTCTCCGTAGCCAATCTGAGCAAGACCTTTAAACAGATCAACATTCACAAGGCCCCGCTGCCAGATGGATTACTAGGACGTATACTCAGAGCTTGCGCTGACCAGCTGGCAAGTGTCTTCACTGACATTTTCAACCTCTCCCTGACTGAGTCTGTAATACCTACATGTTTCAAGCAGACCACCATAGTCCCTGTGCCCAAGAATGTGAAGGTAACCTGCCTAAATGACTACTGCCCCATAGCACTCACATCGGTAACCATGAAGTGCTTTGAAAGGCGCTATAGAGGGTAATGCATACGGCCCAGTACATCACTGGGTCTTGCCCGGTTAAGGGGAGAGTGAGTAGGGTTGGTGGGGTGAAGGGATGGTCGTGAATGTGTGGAGCCACTCTCCTGCATTGATTACAAAATGTATTCTCCAGACCACAAGAAAAAGGGGAACGGTAATACGCCATCATTTATTTTCTTGAATAAAGGCCATTTTCAATTCTGGTTCTTAAGAGGCCAATTTATTACTTGACTTGACACTGAATTTGATATTTATAGGTCTAGAAGCGTTTCAGTTGGACATAATGTAAGAATGTGGATTTTGTGTGTGTGTGTGTGTGTGTTTGTGAGAGCGTGCACGTAAGGTTCAAGTAACCAGGTTAGTTTGGTTAGTTTGCATCCGACTTAGAGAGGGCAATCATGTTGGACTCCTCAGATTCCATGTACTCTGGACCAGGTAAATTTTGCCCTAAGTTGATGGGGACATCATTTTGGGGCGGCAGGTAGCCTAGTGGTTAGAGCGTTGGGCCAGTAACCAAATGGTTGCTAGCTCGAATCCCCAAGCTGACATGGTAAACATCTGTCATACTGCCCCTGAACAAGGCCGTCATTGTAAATAAGAATTTGTTCTTAAACGACTTGCCTAGTTAAATAAAGGTTAAATAAATCAAACTAAATTAACATGGCATAACAGTTTGTTATTCAAGAGAAGACGTTCCTGCACATTGCTTACTATAATTTCAGGACAGGTGTGGTTTCCCATCAATATCCAATGAAAATGTATTTCCACAATAGGAGCAGCTTGTGAGCCTTTTTACTTTAAACATTGTTGAAGAACATGGTTAACTCCAATGCAGAACATGGTTAACTCCAATGCAGAACATGGTTAACTCCTCCAATGCAGAACATGGTTAACTCCTCCAATGCAGAACATGGTTAACTCCTCCAATGCAGAACATGGTTAACTCCTCCAATGCAGAACATGGTTAACTCCTCCAATGCAGAACATGGTTAACTCCTCCAATGCAGAACATGGTTAACTCCTCCAATGCAGAACATGGTTAACTCCTCCAATGCAGAACATGGTTAACTCCTCCAATGCAGAACATGGTTAACTCCTCCAATGCAGAACATGGTTAACTCCAATGCAGAACATGGTTAACTCCAATGCAGAACATGGTTAACTCCAATGCAGAACATGGTTAACTCCAATGCAGAACATGGTTAACTCCAATGCAGAACATGGTTAACTCCTCCAATGCAGAACATGGTTAACTCATCCAATGCAGAACATGGTTAACTCCTCCAATGCAGAACATGGTTAACTCATCCAATGCAGAACATGGTTAACTCCAATAAAGAACATGGTTAACAATGCAGAACATGGTTAACTCCTCCAATGCAGAACATGGTTAACTCCAATGCAGAACATGGTTAACTCCAATGCAGAACATGGTTAACACCAATGCAGAACATGGTTAACTCCAATGCAGAACATGGTTAACTCCAATGCAGAACATGGTTAACTCCAATGCAGAACATGGTTAACTCCAATGCAGAACATGGTTAACTCCAATGCAGAACATGGTTAACTCCAATGCAGAACATGGTTAACTCCAATGCAGAACATGGTTAACTCCAATGCAGAACATGGTTAACTCCAATAAAGAACATGGTTAACTCCTCCAATGCAGAACATGGTTAACTCCAATGCAGAATTATGGTTAACTCCAATGCAGAACATGGTTAACTCCTCCAATGCAGAACATGGTTAACTCCAATGCAGAACATGGTTAACTCCTCCAATGCAGAACATGGTTAACTCAATGCAGAACATGGTTAACTCCAATGCAGAACATGGTTAACTCCAATGCAGAACATGGTTAACTCCAATGCAGAACATGGTTAACTCCAATGCAGAACATGGTTAACTCCAATGCAGAACATGGTTAACTCACCCAATGCAGAACATGGTTAACTCCAATAAAGAACATGGTTAACTCCAATAAAGAACATGGTTAACTCCTCCAATGCAGAACATGGTTAACTCCTCCAAAGCAGAACATGGTTAACTCCAATGCAGAACATGGTTAACTCCAATGCAGAACATGGTTAACTCCAATGCAGAACATGGTTAACTCCAATGCAGAACATGGTTAACTCCAATGCAGAACATGGTTAACTCCAATGCAGAACATGGTTAACTCCTCCAATGCAGAACATGGTTGCAGAACATGGTTGACTCCTCTCCAATGCAGAACATGGTTAACTCCTCCAATGCAGAACATGGTTAACTCCTCCAATGCAGAACATGGTTAACTCCTCCAATGCAGAACATGGTTAACTCCTCCAATGCAGAACATGGTTAACTCCTCCAATGCAGAACATGGTTAACTCCTCCAATGCAGAACATGGTTAACTCCTCCAATGCAGAACATGGTTAACTCCTCCAATGCAGAACATGGTTAACTCCAATGCAGAACATGGTTAACTCCAATGCAGAACATGGTTAACTCCAATGCAGAACATGGTTAACTCCAATGCAGAACATGGTTAACTCCAATGCAGAACATGGTTAACTCACCCAATGCAGAACATGGTTAACTCCAATAAAGAACATGGTTAACTCCTCCAATGCAGAACATGGTTAACTCCTCCAAAGCAGAACATGGTTAACTCCAATGCAGAACATGGTTAACTCCAATGCAGAACATGGTTAACTCCAATGCAGAACATGGTTAACTCCAATGCAGAACATGGTTAACTCCAATGCAGAACTTGGTTAACTCCTCCAATGCAGAACATGGTTAACTCCTCCAATGCAGAACATGGTTAACTCCTCCAATGCAGAACATGGTTAACTCCTCCAATGCAGAACATGGTTAACTCCTCCAATGCAGAACATGGTTAACTCCTCCAATGCAGAACATGGTTAACTCCTCCAATGCAGAACATGGTTAACTCCTCCAATGCAGAACATGGTTAACTCCTCCAATGCAGAACATGGTTAACTCCTCCAATGCAGAACATGGTTAACTCCTCCAATGCAGAACATGGTTAACTCCAATAAAGAACATGGTTAACTCCAATAAAGAACATGATTAACTCCAATAAAGAACATGGTTAACTCCAATAAAGAACATGGTTAACTCCAATAAAGAACATGGTTAACTCCAATAAAGAACATGGTTAACTCCAATAAAGAACATGGTTAACTCCAATAAAGAACATGGTTAAATCCAATAAAGAACATGGTTAACTCCAATAAAGAACATGGTTAACTCCAATAAAGAACATGGTTAACTCCAATAAAGAACATGGTTAACTCCAATAAAGAACATGGTTAACTCCAATAAAGAACATGGTTAACTCCAATAAAGAACATGGTTAACTCCAATAAAGAACATGGTTAACTCCAATAAAGAACATGGTCAAATCCAATAAAGAACATGGTTAACTCCAATAAAGAACATGGTCAAATCCAATAAAGAACATGGTTAACTCCAATAAAGAACATGGTTAACTCCAATGCAGAACATGGTTAACTCCAATGCAGAACATGGTTAACTCCAATAAAGAACATGGTTAACTCCAATAAAGAACATGGTTAACTCCAATAAAGAACATGGTTAACTCCAATAAAGAACATGGTTAACTCCAATGCAGAACATGGTTAACTCCAATAAAGAACATGGTTAACTCCTCCAATGCAGAACATCGTTAACTCCAATAAAGAACATGGTTAACTCCTCCAATGCAGAACATGGTTAACTCCTCCAATGCAGAACATGGTTAACTCCTCCAATGCAGAACATGGTTAACTCCAATGCAGAACATGGTTAACTCCAATGCAGAACATGGTTAACTCCTCCAATGCAGAACATGGTTAACTCCTCCAATGCAGAACATGGTTAACTCCTCCAATGCAGAACATGGTTAACTCCTCCAATGCAGAACATGGTTAACTCCTCCAATGCAGAACATGGTTAACTCCTCCAATGCAGAACATGGTTAACTCCTCCAATGCAGAACATGGTTAACTCCTCCAATGCAGAACATGGTTAACTCCTCCAATGCAGAACATGGTTAACTCCTCCAATGCAGAACATGGTTAACTCCTCCAATGCAGAACATGGTTAACTCCTCCAATGCAGAACATGGTTAACTCATCCAATGCAGAACATGGTTAACTCATCCAATGCAGAACATGGTTAACTCATCCAATGCAGAACATGGTTAACTCCAATAAAGAACATGGTTAACTCCTCCAATGCAGAACATGGTTAACTCCAATGCAGAACATGGTTAACTCCAATGCAGAACATGGTTAACTCCAATGCAGAACATGGTTAACACCAATGCAGAACATGGTTAACTCCAATGCAGAACATGGTTAACTCCAATGCAGAACATGGTTAACTCCAATGCAGAACATGGTTAACTCCAATGAAGAACATGGTTAACTCCAATGCAGAACATGGTTAACTCCAATGCAGAACATGGTTAACTCCAATGCAGAACATGGTTAACTCCAATGCAGAACATGGTTAACTCCAATGCAGAACATGGTTAACTCCAATAAAGAACATGGTTAACTCCTCCAATGCAGAACATGGTTAACTCCTCCAATGCAGAACATGGTTAACTCCTCCAATGCAGAACATGGTTAACTCCAATAAAGAACATGGTTAACTCCAATAAAGAACATGATTAACTCCAATAAAGAACATGGTTAACTCCTCCAATGCAGAACATGGTTAACTCCAATAAAGAACATGGTTAAATCCAATAAAGAACATGGTTAACTCCAATAAAGAACATGGTTAACTCCAATAAAGAACATGGTTAACTCCAATGCAGAACATGGTTAACTCCAATAAAGAACATGGTTAACTTCAATAAAGAACATGGTTAACTCCAATAAAGAACATGGCTAACTCCAATAAAGAACATGGTTAACTCCAATAAAGAACATGGTTAACTCCAATAAAGAACATGGTTAACTCCAATAAAGAACATGGTTAACTCCAATAAAGAACATGGTTAACTCCAATAAAGAACATGGTTAACTCCAATGCAGAACATGGTTAACTCCAATAAAGAACATGGTTAACTCCAATAAATAACATGGTTAACTCCAATAAAGAACATGGTTAACTCCTCCAATGCAGAACATGGTTAACTCCAATAAAGAACATGGTTAACTCCAATAAAGAACATGGTTAACTCCTCCAATGCAGAACATCGTTAACTCCAATAAAGAATATGGTTAACTCCTCCAATGCAGAACATGGTTAACTCCAATAAAGAACATGGTTAACTCCAATAAAGAACATGATTAACTCCAATAAAGAACATGGTTAACTCCTCCAATGCAGAACATGGTTAACTCCAATAAAGAACATGGTTAAATCCAATAAAGAACATGGTTAACTCCAATAAAGAACATGGTTAACTCCAATAAAGAACATGGTTAACTCCAATGCAGAACATGGTTAACTCCAATAAAGAACATGGTTAACTCCAATAAAGAACATGGTTAACTCCAATAAAGAACATGGTTAACTCCAATAAAGAACATGGTTAACTCCAATAAAGAACATGGTTAACTCCAATAAAGAACATGGTTAACTCCAATAAAGAACATGGTTAACTTCAATAAAGAACATGGTTAACTCCAATAAAGAACATGGTTAACTCCAATAAAGAACATGGTTAACTCCAATAAATAACATGGTTAACTCCAATAAAGAACATGGTTAACTCCTCCAATGCAGAACATGGTTAACTCCAATAAAGAACATGGTTAACACCAATAAAGAACATGGTTAACTCCAATAAAGAACATGGTTAACTCCAATAAAGAACATGGTTAACTCCAATAAAGAACATGGTTAACTCCAATAAAGAACATGGTTAACTCCAATAAAGAACATGGTTAACTCCAATAAAGAACATGGTTAACTCCAATAAATAACATGGTTAACTCCAATAAATAACATGGTTAACTCCAATAATGAACATGGTTAACTCCAATAAAGAACATGGTTAACTCCAATAAAGAACATGGTTAACTCCAATAAAGAACATGGTTAACTCCAATAAAGAACATGGTTAACTCCAATAAATAACATGGTTAACTCCAATAAATAACATGGTTAACTCCAATAAAGAACATGGTTAACTCCTCCAATGCAGAACATGGTTAACTCCAATAAAGAACATGGTTAACTCCAATAAATAACATGGTTAACTCCAATAAAGAACATGGTTAACTCCTCCAATGCAGAACATGGTTAACTCCAATAAAGAACATGGTTAACTCCAATAAATAACATGGTTAACTCCAATAAAGAACATGGTTAACTCCTCCAATGCAGAACATGGTTAACTCCAATAAAGAACATGGTTAACACCAATAAAGAACATGGTTAACTCCAATAAAGAACATGGTTAACTCCAATAAAGAACATGGTTAACTCCAATAAAGAACATGGTTAACTCCTCCAATAAAGAACATGGTTAACTCCTCCAATAAAGAACATGGTTAACTCCTCCAATAAAGAACATGGTTAACTCCAATAAAGAACATGGTTAACTCCTCCAATAAAGAACATGGTTAACTCCTCCAATAAAGAACATGGTTAACTCCAATAAAGAACATGGTTAACTCCAATAAAGAACATGGTTAACTCCAATAAAGAACATGGTTAACTCCTCCAATAAAGAACATGGTTAACACCAATAAAGAACATGGTTAACTCCAATAAAGAACATGGTTAACTCCAATAAAGAACATGGTTAACTCCAATAAAGAACATGGTTAACTCCTCCAATAAAGAACATGGTTAACTCCAATAAAGAACATGGCTAACTCCAATAAAGAACATGGTTAACTCCTCCAATAAAGAACATGGTTAACACCAATAAAGAACATGGTTAACTCCTCCAATAAAGAACATGGTTAACTCCAATAAAGAACATGGTTAACTCCAATAAAGAACATGGTTAACTCCTCCAATAAAGAACATGGTTAACTCCAATAAAGAACATGGTTAACTCCAATAAAGAACATGGTTAACTCCTCCAATGCAGAACATCGTTAACTCTTACGATACAAAACATGATTAACTCCCGCAATGCAACGTAAGCATCATTAGTGAACTAGCAGTACCATCTCCCTTTATCTGTGTCAGATTGGATTTGGGTCTTTGTTTCTTTTGGACGGTAACATGCTTATGATAGGGCATATTTCATAGCAATTAAGGCCTTTGCTGGAAGCTGAAAGCAGGCTTTTGTAGTTCTGCTCTGTCTCCACCCTTCCAGTTGGCAGTAGCAGCTTCACGGGGAGAGTTTCTGCCACTATTTTGTCAGGACTAGTACAGACACAAAAACATTTAATCTGGTGTTTTTATAGAGACTATTTGTTCTGCCAATGGAAAATGAGAGATCACTTTTTACCATCAATTTCTTCTCTTCAGGACCTGCATTTAGTACTGTCGTTGTACACTTTGGGTTCTGAAAACGACCCACCCCCAAACCCTATTGGTTTGTAGTCAACTCTTCACGTGATCCAATCCATGTTCCTGCTACTGTCCCTGGCCTCCAGCCATGTACCAAAATGACAGAACATGTATGCATGTATAATGCACACCCAGCAGGTTTATGCAGATCATGCTATTCAGGAGTTGGCAACTGTCAAAAACAGAATAGGAGGATTCTGTTTTGTTATATACATGTCCTGGCCCCACGTGTTGTCACTAATCTGTGTCTATCACAGACCAGTTTAACCTGCTCCTCTCTACCAAGCCCTCTTTGCAAATACAGCTCACTGGGCAAAAAGTGGTTGAATCAGCGTTATTTCCACGTCATTTCAACAAAACATTTAATGTGCTTCTACACCTGCATTGCTTGCTGTTTGGGGTTTTAGGCTGGGTTTCTGTACAGCACTTTGAGATATCAGCTGATGTACGAAGGGCTATATAAATACATTTGATTTGATTTGATCATTGGTAATTTCATATTTTATCACCCTTTGGATTGCAATTCAGAGGAAGATTTTCAAAAAGCCTGTGCCGGTGGAAAAATATGTTGATGTGGGGCACCGTCCTCAAACAATCGCATGGCTTGCTTTCGCTGTAAAGCCTATTGTAAATCGGACAATGCAGTTATATGAACAAGAATTTAAGCTTTTAACCGATATAAGACACTTGTATGTACCTAAATGTCTAAGATCCATAATTTTTATGATTATTTATTTGAATTGCACGCCCTCCAATTTCACCGGAAGTTGTCGACAGGTGCCCTGCTGACAGGACGCCTAACCCTAAGAGGTTTTTAAGACTGCAATATGAGAGATTCTGCAGAATCCTACAGAAAGGCTAAGATTACGTTGAAGATTAAGGCTAGTGAAAGAAATACATTTAAATAGTGACACAGAAAGAAAGAGTGAGCCCCGGGAAAGAGATAGAATTAAAGACATAGTGTGGTATAGAGTGGATAGGTTGTAGTGTTTTCAGGGCCCCACACCAGATACAGTACATTCCCCTCTCTCTCGCTGATGATGAACACTCACCAAATCTGGCTCTGCCTGGCTCTAGCTCTGCATGGAGGGCCCAGAATGTGCACAGTCAGCTGCTCCCCCCTCTGTCCCTGCCTGCTACGCTATTTATACACACGGTCCTGCCTCCCCACATACCACACACACACACTCACATGCATGGACGTAAGCACTCTCTCACACACACGCATGGATGTAGGCACTCTCTCACACATGCATGGACCTGAGCACTCTCACTCACACAGACACGTAGCACTGGACAGTGTAGGATTGTCGCTACAGACTACAACACAGGAACTTAAGTGGCTGAACTTCAGGACCTTAGCAGTGGATTCAGACCTTAGCAGTGGACTTACAGGGAAAGAGAGACAGAGGAGGTATTTTCAAACCAGGAGATAAGTGTCAAACCAGGAAATAGTAGTGTCAAACTAGGAGATAGTAGTGTCAAACCAGGAGATAGTAGTGTCAAACCAGGAGATAGTAGTGTCAAACCAGGAGATAGTAGTGTCAAACCAGGAGATATTAGTGTCAAACCAGGAGATAGTAATGTCAAACCAGGAGATGACAGTGTCCTTTAGGTGCCTTTTGCAAACTCCAAACGGTCTGTCATGTGCCTTTTACTTGAGAGTGGCTTCCGTCTGGTCACTCTACAACAAAGGCCTGATTGGTGGAGTGCTGCTGAGGTGGTTGTCCTTCTGGAAGATTCTCCCATCTCCACATAGGAACTCTCGAGCTCTGTTAGAGTGACCATCGGGTTCCTGTTCACCTCTCCGACCAAGGCCCTTCTCTCCCGATTGCCCAGTTGGGCCGGGCGGCCAGCTCTAGTCTTGGTGGTTCCAAACATCTTACATTTAAGAATGATGGAGACCACTGTGTTCTTGGGGACCTTCAATACTACAGAAATGTTTTGGTACCCTTCCCTAGATCTGTGCCTCGACACAATCCTGTCTCTGAGCTCTACAGACAATTCCTTCGACCTCATGGCTTGGTTTTTGCTCTGACATGCACTGTCAACTGTGGGACCTTATATAGACAAGTGTGTGCCTTTCCAAATCATGTCCAATTAATTGAATTTACCACAGGAGGACTCCAATAAAGTTGTAGAAACATCTCAAGGATGATCAATGGAAACAGGATCCACCTGAGCTCAATTTTGAATCTCATAGCAAAAGGTCAGAATATTTATGTAAATAAGGCGTTTCAGTTTAATTTTTTAATTTTTCGCTTGGTCATTATCATTATCATCATTAAAATCAATTTAATTGAATTGAAGAGGTCTGAATACTTTCTGAATGCACTGTAGTAGAGTCAAACTAGGAGATAGTAGAGTCAAACCAGGAGATAGTAGAGTCAAACCAGGAGATAGTAGGGTCAAACCAGGAGATTGTAGAGTCAAACCAAGAGATAGTAGAGTCAAACCAGGAGATAGTAGGGTCAAACCAGTAGATAGTAGGGTCAAACCAGTAGATAGTATGGTCAAATCACTGAGGTAGGCTAATATTGCGTCTAATTGAAAATAACATTATTCTCCACTCACAGCAAGAAAGCAGGTGCATGTAAATTGTAATGGATTGCAATTGATTGACAACATTGTTTTATCAACATTGTTCTGTTGAGTCCATGAATGCAAATGCACCACTGCATTTGTAGTCTCACTGGCATACCTTTATTTACAAAGCCATTTTGGGTTTACTTCCATTTTATTTGGCCATTTTTATTGTTCGGAAATGTGGTGAGTACTCTTCGTTCACAGGACTTTATCCTGCTAACTGTTCCAAATGTCCGAACTGAATTTGGTAAAAGGGCTTTTATATACTCTGCGCCATCGGCTTGAAACGCCTTACAAAATCCGTTTAAACTTGTGCCGATTGGTGTTTTTAAATCACTGATGAAGGACTTTGAGGCTGATTCCCTGACATATCAATGTTTTTAATTTGCTGTTTTATGATTTTGTTATACTCTTGTGAATTCTATGGTTTTTACTAGATTACTTGTAGTTTTTCATATTGTCTGTTTGTAATTGTGTAATGACTTGGTGCTGCCTATCTTGGCCAGGACGCGCTTGAAAAAGAGATTTCAAATCTCAATGAGCCCTTCCTGGTGAAATAAAGGTGAAATAAAAAATAAAATATAATGTCCTTGCAGAACAAGAATGTTTAGACTTTTCCTGTAAATCTGTTGCGCTGTTTTAAATGAATAGGTTAGACGACAAGCCATTCTCTACTTTAGCATCTGTGTGGACCATGCTACCACAGCTCATAGGATGGGATTGTCAATTCACTCCATAACGTTTTTCCCTCCCTATGAAAGTGTCCTGACAAAAATGGCCATTCATTTAGCCAGGGCTCCTCTCCATTCACTATATGACTCACAGTGCAGGAATGTATGCCTCATCACACAAAAAATGTCACCAGTCGGCTGACAGTCTCTGTTGTTGGGTACATTTGGGATCCGATGTGCTAAAAGAGCTAGACTGGTCCCGATATCGGTTTGTGCTGTCTTGCCAAGTCCTGGCGGTAACAATGACCATAGGAGTTAGGAAGACAGCGCAAACAGATCTCAGACTAGGCTATAAAAGATGCCTAATAATGAACACTCTTCTCCCAGCCCTCAGCCATTGTAAACCCTGGGAGATATTAGAGAGAGGGCCACTGTTTCCACAGGAAGAGGTGAGGAATGGCCCTCAGGGCAGTGCCCAGATCAGACATGCCTCTCTACCACATTTGCATGACTGGACAGTTTTGTGAAGAGGCAGTGATAACCAGGGGAAAAGAGCTGTGTTAAGTTAGCATATATTCACTTTTTGTTCCTATCAAATAATCAACCATTTTTATAAATACTACTTAAAGAGTTGGGACATTCTTGTGTACACCTTCACCTAATGGGAAATGTCAATATGTGTTAAGGATGATTTGGTGTCATTTGGGACCAGACTGAATCAACACATGTATGAACAACCAGGGGTTAGTTAGTGTAATCTCAGTACCTCAACAAATCCTCTGTTTCCTGTGCCCTTGTGGAAGATATATCCCCCTCCCACCCTCCCCCTCTCCTCCTCCATCCTCCCTTCTCACTATCCTCTGTTATCTGGTCTTATGGCCAGCCATTTTTCTTATCTAGAGCGTCCAGGACGATGGCCTGTGGAAAAATGCTAGTTTTCAGAGGAAGTGGAGGCAGTCTTCTGAGATTGGGTGGCAAAGCACTGATTAGTTATGGGTCTCTTCTCGTCTTCAGGGTCCTGTCTGCAGGAAGGACATCCTGAGCCATCAGAGACTGAGAAAGAGATATATGAATCAACCACATAAAGTAGTCTCTATGGCTGTTAGACTTGAGGTCACTGGCTGCATTCTGCACAGACTGCCTTTCTGTTGAGATTCTCTACTACTACTGTTTCTAGCAGTCTCCTATTCTACTGCGGCTGCTTTGTGGGGTTACTTGGGCCCCTGTGTTTGGCGGGTTGCTGTTGTGTTGGGCTACTCTGTATGGCTTCCCTGTGACATCGTTGTGTATGTATGCCCAGGGCAGCATGGAGAGGGGGGAAGAGAGGTCAGGGGTGATCAACTGAGTTTACCATCACCAGTTGCTGATGCACCGCTTTGGCATGCCAGAAGCAGGAAGACAGACAGTCTGGCTATCTGGCAGAGCCTGCTTGGAAATAAAAGAGAGAGAGACAGAGAAGGAGGGAGGGAAGGGAGTGGAGGGACTGAGGGAGGGAGCGAGATAGAAAAAACAGGGAGTGTGAGAGACTGGAGCGAGGAGTTGAGTTCTCACAGTGTTTTTGACAGCGGTTTGGAACACTGGGGATATCACTGGGACATTAGAGAAGAGGCTACAACACAACAGGGTCCATAAGGAGCACATGGTAAGTACTATAAGAAAGCTTTAGAACAATCTACTGAAGGAAAGCCTTTTGTACAGCAACATGGCTGATTTTACCAGGTGTTTCCTTGTTTCCTGTTAGCTGCAAGTTTTTTACTAGAGAGTGACTTGTTTCCGCAGTGCTGATAGACTGTAGCTCTGCGTACGCTAAATTATTAACTGAAAATACTGTTTTAGTACACAATATATGGGATTTAATTGCACAGTGAAGATGAATGTTGTTTAATCTGGCCTCTTTTAATGTGGGGATATAAGAGGCGGTTGTTTAGTTTAGTTTGTTGATGTTAACAGGTTTTAGTATGCTTCCGGCTGTGTGTGTTTGTGCGTGTCTGTGTGAGTGTGTGTTCATGTGTGTCCCTTACTAAGTTTCTTTTTCTTTGTTTATAGTATTTAATTTCACTCCAGATACAAACTTATACATACAAACAACAACATACAGACGCACACAAGCGATGACTTCATCTCCTCTGCTCAGACCCACATTCTCACACCCCTATCCCTAGTGCCTGCGTTATTGTTTGCCACTTGGCCTTAAATTGATTCCATTTGTTTTTCGCAGTCACCCATGCTATTTCAATAATAAATCCTTTGATTTTTACCTTGTGGTAATGATTGGTGGATTGATTTCCAAGTTTTTATTGATTGTACATTTTTTCAAGATGAGGGATGAGAAGAGAATCGTCCAGCCCATTGGGTATCTCACTATCTCACTCACTACACATAAGTTTCTATATGTATTCCAGTAGCTTGGCCGATTAATGTGTTCACCTCCTACGTGTATGTTCTGGGTGTCTGGATGAGTGTGTTTGTTTGATGATTTATAGAAGGAGGCTTGTCCTGGGTGTTATTACATCCTTAAGAGTCTATTGATTGTCCCACCCGTGCGTCAATCTAAGTAACATAATAAAATAATCACCATCAAAATCCATCAATTTAAGCTAGTGATATTGTTTTTTTGAATGGGCTGTGTCCCAATATGCCTGATCCACCTATGTTGGCCTTTCGCATCTGCTGTGGAAGGTGGCCGAGCTACAGCTGTGTTTGTCAGACCATGAGACATCTCCAAAATTGGTCTTCTAAAAAAACGTCTGTAGCTTCCGAACGGTTTATAATAATAATAATATAATATATATGTAATAATGGCTTACACTGTATGGAAATATGAGACTCTTACGAACACTATCAGGAATCAAGGTAAGACCCAGATGCAGACACGTTGAATAAACAATGGTTTAATAGTCCAAGGGGCAGGCAAGAGACAGGTCAAGGCAGGCAGAGGTCAATAATCCAGAGATGGGGCAAGGGTACCGGTCGGCAGGCAGGCTCAGGGGCAGGCCGAGTGGTCAGGGTAGGCGGGTACAGACACGGGACAGGCAAGGGTCAAAACCAGGAGGGTGAGAAAAAGAGAGGCTGGGAAAAACAGGAGTTGACAGGACACACGCTGGTAAGCTTGACAAACAAGATGAACTGGCAACAGACAAACAGAGAACACAGGTATAAGTACACCGGGGATAATGGGGAAGATAGGAGACACCTGGAGGGGGGTAGAGACAATCACAAAGACAGGTGAAACAGATCAGGGCATGACAAACACGAAGGTGTTCTCCATGTTGCTCTAAGACCCCCCCCCCCCAAGTGTAACAGGACTCGTCTGAAGGTAACACATACTAATTAATGGAACTATGGAGGTAGTTTTGTGACAACAAAAATAAGGGGTTAAATATGTATCCAAAAGAAGTAAAGTATTTCCTGAGCTTTCATATATATCTCCAAGATATACGACTTCAAAACCTTATTCCTTATGATTTATTTTTTGCCATTTATGAATGTGTTATTCAATGCGTTTCTATGGGCTATAATAGGCCTAGACTATTAGAGGTTTAATGCGTTTCTATGGGCTATAATAGGCCTGGACTTTTAGAGGTTTAATGCGTGCAGGTGGGACAGGGATGAGATAAGTGGTTTGTGTGTGTTCATGGTGTGCGTGGTCATGCGTCTGTTTGTGGTTAAGGAACTGTTTAGTTGAGCTGTTCTTGGAAATCTCTCTCTGGTTGTGTGTTGTCAGTCATTCGTTCTGTCATTATTAGGTTACGTCAAAACCAAACACAGCCAGTCATGACATGCCCAGACAGGCTGACACCCAGCCTTTTCATACACTTTCAGTTTGAAGTTTTAGCCTGCCCCACACACTCTCTCTCACACACACACCTGCTGTGTGTGTGTGTGTGTGTGTGTGTGTGTGTGTGTGTGTGTGTGTGTGTGTGTGTGTGTGTGTGTGTGTGTGTGTGTGTGTGTGTGTGTGTGTGTGTGTGTGTGTGTGTGTGTGAGTGTGAGTGTGTGTGCATTCAACAGATGAGTGAATAGTTGGTAAGGTTGTACTGTGAATAGTTGGCAAGATTGTACTGACTCTAGTCTCTGGCTGGCATGACAGTGCAGTTGGTTGAGATTGTGTCATATAGTCCCAAGATAAAGAGTCTAAAGGTACTTTCAAACAAAACCATATCCCCATTAGACACCTTGCTTCCTGGTGAATTTCCAGCTCAGCTTGTCTTTTGTTGTGGGAAATAAGTCTGTCTGATGATAAGAAGAAAGTGACTCCCTGGAGAAACAAATCATTCTATGGAGGGATTGAGTTCCATGGTAGACCATTGCCACCGCAATACATATTAAGTGCCACAGTGCTTATTGAAGAAGCAATACCTTAGGCAATAGTGATACCTGCTACTATAGGAAATATGTATGACAGACAAAGAAGTAATCAGGTTTTAATGGGGAGGTTCCAGCTAGGGGCTCTGTATCCTGGGATTCTATCCATCTGCCCAGATACAGAACAGTAACCCTGGTCGGGCCTGCTTCCACACACTCCACCCTCACTTTGTTACTACTGGAATAAGTAGGCACTTATCTAGGCCTCTGATCCCAACCCTGTCCCTTACACAATTACCTTGTCGTTAATAATCTGTACATAAAAGGGATTAAGTTCTATAGCACTTACGATACAAGCTGTTGAATTGATGACCTATTTCTGCCACGTGTGCATGCACACACACACTCACAACGCTACACTATCTTTAAATATAATAGCAAAACATTGACTGACTGGGTGGGTTCCTCCAGGGTGGGTGGGTTCCTCCAAACCTGTGCAGTCCAGCTAGTTTATTTCTGTCAAGCAAAACAAAAGTTTCCAAAATAACAACAATGACTAAAAATAGAACCTGGCGTGTCTGTTGTCACCAGTTGCCGAACCTCCTGGGCCCTGCTGTGAAGGCCAGTGGTTCTCAGAGGATGAGGGAGTCAGTATGAGGGCTGGGGGAAGGTGGCCTGCAGTTCTACATCTGTGTAGTCAAATCAAATTGCATTTGTCACGTGCCGAATACAACAGGTGTAGGAAGACCTTACTGTGAAATGCTGACTTACTTTTTATTGATTTATTTTTATTTCACCTTTATTTAACCAGGTAGGCCAGTTGAGAACAAGTTCTGATTTACATCTGCGGCCTGGCCAAGATAAAGCAAAGCAGTGCGACAAAAACAACAACACAGAGTTACACGCGCTCCAGCAGATGTATCTCACTGACCATCCCTAAAGCCAACACTTCATTTGTCCGCCTTTCCTTCCAGTTCTCTGCTGCCTGTGACTGGAACGAATTGCAAAAATCGCTGAAGTTGGAGACTTGTATCTACCTCACCAACTTTAAACATCTGCTATCTGAGCAGCTAACCGATCGCTGCAGCTGTACATAGTCCATCGGTAAATAGCCCACCCAATTTACCTACCTCATCCCCATACTGTTTTTATTTATTTACTTTTCTGCTCTTTTCCACACCAGTATCTCTACCTGCACATGACCATTTGATCATTTCACTCCAGTGTTAATCTGCTAAATTGTAATTATTCGCCTACCCTCCTCATGTCTTTCGCACACCATGTATAAGACTCTTTTTTTATTTTTCTACTGTGTTATTGACTTGTTTATTGTTTACTCCATGTGTAACTCTGTGTTATTGTCTGTTCACACTGCTATGCTTTATCTTGGCCAGGTCGCAGTTGTAAGTGAGAACTTGTTCTCAACTAGCCTACCTGGTTAAATAACGGTGAAATAAATAAAAATAAATAAAAAACACATGGAATAAGCAAATGTACAGTCAATAACACAATAGAAAAATCTATGTACAGTGTATGCAAATGTAGTAAGATTAGGGAGGTAAAGTGTAGTTCCAAGATGGCGTAGCAGTCGGTCGTGTGTTGTGTTCGTCTTTGTCTCATCCGGTGTCTTATTCCGTGTAAATAGCCATTTTTTTCCCCTTCTTTTTCTCGTATACATTTTAATATCACTTTCTATCTACAAACTAAATATACTTTCCTGCAACCTGCCTCACCCAATGTGGAACGGATCTGCTATTTTTATTCCTTATAACTGGAACCTCCATCAGGAGCTAGCCAGCTAACTAGCTACTAGTCTTTGTTAGCCACGGATAGCAGTCTTCTCCTTTTAGCTCGGACACCGCCAGCTGGTTGCTGTGGGGGGTGCAGGGCTGTTGGCCGGGGTAGGGGTAGCCAGGTGGAAATCATGGGCAGCCGTAGAAAAATGCCTCTTGAAATTCTCGATTATCGTGGATTTATCGGAGGTGACAGTGTTTCCTAGCCTCAGTGCAGTGGGCAGCTGGGAGGAGGTGCCCTTATTCTCCATGGACTTTTTGGTGTCCCAAAACATTTTGGAATTAGTGCTACAGGATGCAAATTTCTGTTTGAAAAAGCTAGCCGTAGCTTTCCTAACTGACTGTGTATATTGGTTCCTGACTTCCCTGAAAAGTTGCATATTGCGGGGGCTATTTGATGCTAATGTGGTACGCCACAGGATGTTTTATGTGCTGGTTAAGGGCAGTCAAGTCTGGAGTGAACCAAGGGCTATATCTGTTCTTAGTTCTATATTCTTTGAATGGGGCATGTTTATTTAAGATGGTGAGGAACGCACTTTTAAAGAACAACCAGGCATCCTCTACTGACGGGATGAGGTCAATATCCTTCCAGGATACCCGGGCCAGGTTGATTAGAAAGGCCTGCTCGCTGAAGTATTTTAGGGAGTGTTTGACAGGGATGAGGGGTGGTCGTTTGACTGCGGGCCCATTACGGATGCAGGCAATGAGGCATGATCGCTGAGATCCTGGTTGAAGACAGCAGAGGTGTATTTAGAGGGCAAGTTGGTCAGGATGATATCTATGAGAGTGATCATGTTTATGGATTTAGGGTTGTATCAAGTAGGTTCCTTGATAATTTGTGTGAGATTGAGAGCATTGAACTTAGATTGTAGGACGGCCAGGGTGCTAAGCATATCGCAGTTTAGGTCATCTAACAGTACGAACTCTGAAGATAGTTGGGGGCAATCAATTCGCATATTGTGTCCAGGGCACAGCTGGGGGCTGCGGGGGTCTATTACAAATGGTACCAGCGAGAGACTTATTTATGGAAAGGTGGATTTTTAAAAGTCGAAGCTCAAACTGTTTTGGCACAGACCTGGATAGTATGACAGAACTCATCAGGCCATCTCTGCAGTAGATTGCAACTCCACCCCCTTTGGCAGTTCTATCTTGACCGAAAATGTTGTAGTTGGGGATGGAAATGTCAAATTTTTTGGTGGCCTTCCTAAGCCAGGATTCAGACACGGCTAGGACATAAGGGTTGGCGGAGTGTGCTAAAGCAGTGAATAAAACAAACTTAGGGAGGAGGCTTCTGATGTTAACATGCATTAAACAAAGGCTTTTACGGTTACAGAAGTTAACAAATGAGAGTGCCTGGGGAATAGGTGTAAAGCTGGGGGCTACAGGGCCTGGGTTAACCTCTGCATCAACAGAGGAACAGAGGAGGAGTAGGATAAGGGTACCGCTGAAGTATATAAGAACTGGTTGTCTAGTGCGTTGGGAACAGAGAATAAAAGGAGCAGATTTCTGGGGGTGGTAGAATAGATTCAGGGCATAATGTACAGACGTGAGTACAGTGGAGGTAAACCTAGGCATTGAGTGACGATGAGAGAGCTTGCATCTCTGGAGACACCAGTTAAGCCAGGTGAGGTCTCCCCATGTTTGGGGTGTGTGACAAAAGAGCTATCTAAGGCATGTTGAGCTGGACTAAAGGATCTACAGTGAAATAAAACAATAACTACCCGAAACAGCAGAAGACAAGCCATATTGACATTAGAGAGAGGTATATGTAGCCGAGTGATCATAGGGTCCAAAGAGCAGCAATAGGTGAGTCAGGGAGCTGTTCGGTAGTCGCTACTATGCTAGGCGAGCAGGAGGCACAGCGTTCAGAAAGCTAGCGGCCCGGAGCTAGCAGATGGGTCTTCGTCGACATCACAACGGAAAAGCCTGCTGAAACCACATTGGATGATTACGTCGGCAGACCAGTCATGATGGATTGGCGGGGCTCCGTGTCGGCAATAAAGGGTCCAGGCCAATTGGCAAAAGAGGTATTGTAGCCCACGAATTAGTGGGTATACCTCTTCGGCTAGCCGGGAGATGGACCGAGCTCAAGGCTAGCTCAAGGTTGCAGCTAGCTAGTTGTGATGATCCGGTGTAATGACCCAGAGTTTGCCGCAGGAATCCGGCGATGTGGTGGAGAAAAGGATTCCGATATGCTCTGGGTTGATATCGCTTTGTGCAGACTGGCAGGTAGTGACCGAGCTAAAGCTGGCTGGTGTCCGAGCTAAAGGTGAAGACCGCTAGCTGTGGCTAAAAGCGACTACTAGCTAGTAGCTAGTTATCTTCTGATGGAGGTTCCAGTTATAACGTACAAAAATAGCAGATCTGTACCACATTGGGTGAGGCGGGTTGCAGGAAAGTATATTTAGATCGTATGTTTAAAGTGAGATTAAAAATATATATGAAAAAAAAATGAGGAAACCAACTATTTACATGGGACAAGACGGGACAAGTCAAACACACATCCGACTGCTACACAATCTTGGATTAAGTAAGAAAAAAGTAAGAAAGAAAAAAGCTAGCCTTTGCTTTCCTAACTGACTGTGTATATTGGTTCCTGTCTTCCCTGAAAAGTTGCATATCACGGGGGCTATTCGATGCTAATGCAGTACTAACAAGCCCTTAAATCTTCTTAAGGCTTGGACACCTGTCGACAACATCCAGTGAAATTGGAGGGCACGAAATTCAAATAAATAATCGTAATATTAAAAATTTATGAACATACAAGTATCTTATATCGTTTATAAGCTTAAATTCTTGTTAATCTAACTGCATTTCCGATTTACAATAGGCTTTACAGCGAAAGCATACCATGCGATTGTTTGAGGACGGCGGCCCACATCAACATATTTTTCAACATAAAATCACACATAGCGATTAAATGTAATATCTTCCTCTCTTTGCAATCCCAAGGGTCCCAGCTAAAACATGAATGGTCATTTTGTCAGATAAAATCCTTCTTTATATCCCAAAATGTATGTTTAGTTGGCGCCATCGATTTCAGTTATCCACTCGTTCAACATGCAGACAAAGGAGTCCAAAAAGCTACCGCAAACTTTGTTCAAACAAGTCAAACAATATTTCTATTTAATCCTCAGGTATTCTAAAAAAGTAAATAAACTATAATGCAGTTTAAAAAAGTTAAATAATTAAAGAGCAGCAGTAAAATAACAATAGCGAGGCTATTTACAGGGGGTACCAGTACAGAGTCAATGTGCGGGGGCACCGGTTAGTTGAGGTAATTGAGGTAACATGTACATGCAGGTAGATCATAAACAGAGAGTAGCAGCAGTGTAAAAGGGGGGAGGCAATGCAAATAGTCTGGTTAGCCATTTGATGAGATGTTCAGTAGTCTTATGGCTTGGGGGTAGAAGTTGTTTAGAAGCCTCTCGAACCTAGATTTGGCGCTCCAGTACTGCTTACTCTGCGGTAGCAGAGAGAACAGTCTATGACTAGGGTGGCTGGAGTCTTTGACAATTTTTAGGGCCTTCCTTTGACACCGCATGGAGGTCCTGGATGGCAGGAAGCTTGGCCCCAGTGACGTACTGGGCCTTACGCACTACCCTTAATAGTGCCTTGCGGTCGGAGGTTGAGCAGTTGCCATAACAGGCAGTCAGAATGCTCTCGATGGTGCAGCTGTAGAAGCTTTTGAGGATCTGAGGACCCATGCCAAATCTTTTCAGAATCTTGAGGGGGAATAGGTTTTGTCGTGCCCTCTTCATGACTGTCTTGGTGTGCTTGAACCATGTTAGTTTGTTGGTGATGTGGATACCAAGGAACTTGAAACTATCAACCTGCTCCACTACAGCCCCTTCGATGAGAATGGGGGCATGCTCGGTCCTCCTTTTCCTGTAGTCCACAATCATCTCCTTTGTCTTGATCACGTTGAGGGAGAGGTTGTAGTCCTGGCACCACATGGCCAGGTCTCTGATCTCCTCCCTATAGGCTGTCTTGGTGTTGTTGGTGATCAGACCTACCACTGTTGTGTCATCAGCAAACTTAAGGATGGTGTTGGAGTCATGCCTGGCCATGCCGTCATGAGTAAACAGAGAGTACAGAAGGGGACTGAGCACGCACCCCTGAGGAGCCCCCGTGTTGAGGATCAGCATTGCGGATGGGTTGTTACCTACCCTTACCACCTGGGGGCGGGATCCAGTTGCAGAGGGAGGTGTTTAGTCCCAGGGTCCTTAGCTTAGTGATGAGCTTTGAGGGCACTATGGTGTTGAACGCTGAGCTGTAGTCAATGAATAGCATTCTCACATAGGTGTTCCTTTTGTCCAGGTGTGAAAGGGCAGTGTGGAGTGCAATAGAGATTGCATCATCTGTGGATCTGTTGGGGCGGTATGCAAATTGGAGTGGGTCTACGTTTTTGGGATAATAGTGTTGATGTGAGCCATGACCAGCCTTTCAAAGCACTTCATGGCTACAGACGTGAGTGCTACGGGTCAGTCGTAATTTATGTAGTTTACCTTAGTGTTCTTGGGCACAGGGACTATTGTGGTCTGCTTGAAACATGTTAGTATTACAGACTCAGACAGAGACAGGTAGAGGTTGACAGTAGACTGCCATTGGAGCGCTCCTCTCTCCTGCCTCGCCCAGACACTTGCCAGTTGGTCAGCGCATGCTCGAAGTACACGTCCTGGTAATCCGTCTGGCTCTGCGGCCTTGTGAATGTTGACCTGTTTAAAGGTCTTACTCACATCGGCTACAGAGAGTGTGATCACACAGTCGTCCGGAACAGCTGATGCTCTCATGCATGTTTCAGTTTTACTTGTCTCAAAGCCAGCATAGAAGTAATGTAGCTCATCTAGTAGGCTTGTGTCACTGGGCAGCTCGCAGCTGTGTTTCCCTTTGTAGTCTGTAATAGTTTGCAAGCTCTGCCACATCCGATGAGCGTCGGAGCCTGTGTAGTATGATTCGATCTTAGTCCTGTATTAACACTTTGCCTGTTTGATCGGAGGGCATAGCATGATTTCTTATAAACTACTTGAAAGCTCCCTTTAGCTCAGTGTGGATGTTGCCTGTAATCCATGGCTTCTGATTGGGGTATCAGTCACTATGGGGACTACGTCATATTGATGAAGCCAGTGGCTGATGTGGTGTACTCCTCAATGCCATCGGAAGCATCCCGGAACATATTCCAGTCTGTGCTAGTAAAACAGTCCTGTAGCTTAGCATCTGCTTCATCTGACCCCTTTTTTATTGACTGAGTCACTGGTGCTTCCTGCTTTAGTTTTTGCTTATAAGCGGGAATCAGGAGTATATAATTATGGTCAAATTTTCCAAATGGGGGGTGAGGGAGAGGTTTGTATGTGTCTCTGTGTGTGGAGTAAAGGTGGTCTAGAGTTTTTTCCCTCTGGTTGCACATTTAACATACTGGTAGAAATGAGGTAAAACGGATTTAAGTTTCCCTGCATTAAAGTCCCCGGCCACTAGAAGTGCCACCTCTGGATGAGGGTTTTTGCTTAGGGCCTTATACAGCTCATTGAGTGCTGTCTAAGTGCCAGCATTGGTTTGTGGTGGTACAAAGAATATAGATGAAAACTCTCTTGGTAGATAGTGTCGTCCACACATTGTCATGAGATACTCTACCTCAGGCGAGCGAAACCTCAAGACGTCCTTAGATATCGTGCACCAGCTGTTATTTACAAATATACATAGAGTGTCACCCCTTGTCTTACCAGAGGCTGCTGTTCTATCTTCCACTTTATTATCCAGCGATTGTATGTACTGATGGCAAAGGCAGATTAGCCACTTGTCGCCGGATCCTTACAAGGCACCCCGATCTCCTTCTACGATGTCGCCGTCTGACGGGGATGAGGGCCTCGTCGGGGGTCTGGAGAAAAATCCTTCTCCTCCGACTCATTAGTCTCAGTGCTTTTCTCAGCAGCTGACTTAATGTTAAATGCATTGAGGTCAATTGTTGTGTGGACTTAGTAACGTTATGGTCAGGTAGGTTATTGGGAATAGGCTTTATGAAGTAGAATTCTGATAATCAGGTCTCATCATTTCAGTGAAGCAGGGAAAGAAATAGCTTTTTATTTCCATGAGTATTGTGAGGTACTACAATAAAATGAACATGCCACAGTAAGAAACTAGGCAAAGGGACTTTGAAGTTGATTCAAGCCCCAGTTTTCCCAACTGTAGAAACGTATACTCAGTGGCTCTCTAGATCGTGACAAAAACTAATAGACCTAGATAATATCCAACTCCTCAGTCTCCTGCCCCCCTCACTGTATCATGCCACAAGGCAAGACCCAGATGCAGACACAGGAGGCAGATGGTTGGAGTCTAACAATGTTTATTAATCAAAAGGGGTAGGCAAGAGAATGGTCGTGGACAGGCAAAACCATTTCAGAGTCCAGGAGGTACAGAGTGGCAGACAGGCTCGTGGTCAAGGCAGGCAGAATGGTCAGGCAGGCTGATACAATGTCCAGAAACAGGAAAGGGTCAAAACCGTGAGGACTAGGAAAAAGGCGAATGCAAAAAGCATATGGGAACGGGAAAAACCACTGGTTGACTGGAAACATACAAGACGAACTGGCACAAAGAGACAGGAAACACAGGGATAAATACACTGGGGAAACAAGCGACACCTGGAGGGGGTGGAGACAATAACGAGGACAGGTGAAACTGATCAGGGTGTGAGGGGTGTGACACACTGGGCCAAACACCACTTCATGCGCCCTTTTGTCCATTTCATTCGAGCTCTTTCATCCGTTTACTATGGAGACAATGCAGGAACCACATGGTTGCCAGGTAATTAAGACTCCATCACAGAAACCCTGTGATGGACTGTCGCCAGGGAGACCAGAGGTGGGAAAATTCATTGTGGTAAAATAACAGGGGTTGATGGTGGTATATCGGTTAAACCTTCTTTTCATGGCTTGCCAGTAGATTCCGGAATTCACCAGTCCAGCACTTGGGTACCTCATCGCAGAAATCTCTGAGTGAACTATACTGAACAAAACATAGAACTATTTTAAATATTTCTCCCCAATTTCGTGATATCCAATTGGTAGTTACAGTCCTGTCCCATCGCTGCAACTCCTGTACGGACTCGGGAGAAGCAAAGGTCGAGAGCCGCGCATCCTCCTAAACAAACTCCACCAAGCCACACTGCTTCTTGACACAACGCCCGCTTAACCCGGAAGCCGGCCGCACCAATGTGTCAGAGGAAACACCGTACACCTGCCGACCGTGTGCATTGCGCCCGGCCCGCCACAGGAGTCGCTAGTGCACGATGGGACAGGAACATGCCTGCCAGCCAAACCCTCCCCTAACCCGGACGACGCTGGGATAATTGTACGCCACCCCATGGGTCTCATGGTCGTGGCCAGCTGCAACAGAGCCTGGACTCAAACCAGGATCTCTAGTCGCACAGCTAGGACTGCAATGCAGTGCCTTAGACCACTGCATCACTCGGGAGGCCACATACAACAATTTCTAATGTTTTACTCTGTTACAGTTCATATGAGGAAATCAGTCAACTGAAATATATTCATTAGGCCCTAATCTATGGATTTCACATGACTGGGAATACAGATATGCATATGTAGGTCAAAGATACCTTAAAAAAATGGGTCTCAAAATGGGCCTGAGGATCGCATCTGGTATTCCTGTGCATTAAAATTGCATTCAATAAAATGTCAGTAGCTTATGCCTGCCCATACCATAACCCCACCACCACCCTGGGGAACTCTGTTCACAACATTGAGGTTAGCAAATCGCTCCCCCACATGACGCCATACACGTGGTCAGCGGTTGTGAGGCCGGTTGGATGTACTGTCAAATTCTCTAAAACGATGTTGGAAGCGACTTATGGTAGAGAAGTTCATTCAGTTCTCTGGCAACAGTTCTGGTGGACATTCCTGCAGTCAGCATGCCAATTGCAAGTTCCCTCAAAACATCTGTGGCATTGTGGCCACCAAGGCCTTTTATTGTCCCCAGCACAAGGTGCACCTGTGTAATGATCATGCTGTTTAATCAGCTTATTGATATGCCACACATCTCAGGTGGATTATCTTATCAAAGGAGAAATGCTCAATAACTGGGATGTAAACAAATTTGTGCACAACATTTGAGAGAAATAAGCTTTTTGTGCGTATGTAACATTTCTGGGATCGTTTATTTCAGCTCATGAAACATGGGACCAACACTTTACATGTTGCATTTATATTTTTGTTCAGTGTAGCCATCTCTTTAAGGATAGTGTTTTTCATTGGACTTGACATAGCCACCAAGTAACCTCTAGATTGACCAAATGTCACATATTACACAATGTCCCCCCACTCCCTGCCTGCCCTGAAGTGACACAGTGTTGACACTGTCCTGTCTAAGGGTTGGGTTGATAGTGTATCACAGCACGTCTGTGTAGAATGTCATAGCAACTTGTTTGGGACAACCAAACACACATTTCCCACATTTCTCTCTCATCCTTCTCTCCTTACTTTATCTCTGGCACACATACCTCCCTGAATCAGTCTTCTACCCATCTGTTTAGGTCTCCTTCCATCCTCTTTCTCATTCCTTTCTCCATCTCTCTCTCTGTGTGTCCAGGCTGTACCAGTGAAGCTGTCCCTGGATGCTTTGCTGCAGATGTCCAGTTGTCAGGTGCAGGACACCATGAGACAGCTGGGCTCTGAACCAGAGGAGTGCTCCCGACTCACTGCTGCCCTCTCCTGCCTAAAGAGTGCCAGTGAGACATGTTTTCTGTAATTAATAACAGTGCTTATTGATGCTGTGTGCTCTGTAGTTTAGTACTGTTTGTAACTCTAACTTCTGACTTCTGCTTTAGGTGGGGACATCAGAGAAGACCCAAGAACCTGGATATCAGAGCCGCCCCGCCGTGACAGTAACACCTTACCTCCTCCGGACCGTCGCCCCTCCACCCCCGCCACACTACCCCGTGGCTCCATCCTCAGTCCGCATACCCACGCCCGTTCTGTCTCTGTGACTGTCGTACCCTGTGTGGACGATAAGGGGCATCAAGTCTACACAGGAGGCATGTCGGACGCTTTCCCCTCCTCGCCACTGCTCTTCTCCAATTCCCCTCCCTCCAAGAGACGCGCCAAGCACCCTCCACGCATGTCCCCCTCCCGAAAATTGCTGCAACTCCCCTTCAATATCACCCTCACACGCAGCAAGAGCCATGAGTCACAGCTGGCCAACCGCATAGAAGAGCCAGTGCCCAACAACAAGTAGGTGTTTCTCTATTATGTCGTCTTTAATTAAATTAATTAAGGCAGCCATTTTGTTGTGTTCCTTTGTTGATTGAACTAGCTATTTTGTGTTTTCTTTTATTGAATATGAGCAACAATTTTCATAGCAAGTGTGGGTGTTTGAGTTAAAACCTATGGAATGAGTTGGTTTCTCTGTGAATGATCTGTCTGTTGTCTGAGTGACCCACACAGCTAGCCCTCTCTTTGTTCTGCAGGGGTGGGAAGAAGAACAAGCTGCTCCTGAATGTGCACATTAACAGTAGCAGTGGGAACGGGTGTGAAGACTCCACCCGGACCCCTGGCCCAGCCACCGCCCCCTACACCCTCCCAGGAACCCCTACGCTGCTGGAGCGTGAGTCCTGATGTCCCAGTAGAACCTGGGAACTCTGCCTTTCTGTTTCCCTCTCTACTAGATTGGAACTACATCACTTTTCTCCTTTTTCTTTCTCCCACTCTTTGTTTCTCTCCCTCTTCCTCCGCCTCCAACTTTCTAGCTCCTGTCCTCTGTTCCCCTTTCTGTCTAGTTCCTCTCACACTCACTCCCTCCCTCTCTCATTCCCTTCCAGATAACCTAGCATTGCACCGGGGGTCTCCACAGATGATGAGGAGGGATATCGGCCTCTCTGTAACACACAGGTAGGACACATCATCAAGACCTGTGTCACACCATACTTACATATCTATCGTTTAAGCCCTAGAGGCCCTCAGGGTCTTAGTGGAGTTTGTGATGGGACTGTGAAAAAATACATCCCGGTTTTGAGCTCAGCGTTCTACCTTGGCACAGACCACACACATTTCTTGCATTGGTCTGGTGAGAATGGTGTCTCAAGAACCTGAGAATTTGAGTTATGCAGACACTCAGCCAGACTTGTGTTTATCTGACTGGAAAGTGTATATTTATTCATTTTGATATTGCATGAAAGTTCTGGGAAAATAAATAACAGATTCCAATGAAAACCATTTCTGGAATTGACAGAATTCCAACACACTTCTCTTGAACATCCCAGTTTGTTCACTACCCAGTAGGCAACTCCAACATTAGAAGCTGTGATATAACTGACATATATTCATACTTTGCTCTCTCTCCTTCTAAGGTTTTCAACCAAATCCTGGCTCTCACAGACATGCCAGGTGTGTCAGAAGAACATGATGTTTGGTGTTAAATGTAAACACTGCAAGTAAGAAGAAACCTTCTATACATTGCCGCTTTCATTTGTTCACAAGTCATTCTTTGCTCCTCTGTGAACTACTCTCTCCTCTGCTTCCAGGTTAAAGTGCCATAACAAATGTACCAAAGAAGCCCTTCCCTGCAGGATATCTTTTCTCCCACGTAAGACCTGGTCCATTCCTGCATACAAAACGGCAAAAATTGCACACTGTAATGATCCTTTTCCCGGTACATCCCAAGAATGTCAATTTAGTACTGAGTCATTGTTCCCTATATTTCAGTCCCGCAAATCCGCCGGGCAGAATCCGTACCGTCAGATATCAATAATCAAATTGACCGTACGGCAGAGTTACCAATCCAGTTTGGCACTTTACCTAAGGTGCTAACCAAAAAGGTAGAAAAAAATGTTTTAGCATACGTGTGTATATGTATTAATAGTAATGTCACCATACATGGAACCTCTAATTTGTCCTGAACCTTAATTTATGAAACCTTTCTGTTGAAAACCCTCTCTTTCAGGACAACCCTCCCATGCTGGGCCAGATGGATTCCAGCAGTAACCCTTCCTCCACCACTTCCTCTACGCCCTCCTCGCCCACCCCCTTCCAGCAGAGCAACCCCCCCAGCATCAACGCCACACCGCCCCCCAACTCCTCGCCCAACCCCCCCCGAGACAGGGACCACGACAGACAGCCTAGATTCCTACTCTGTTCCACAAACATGTAACTCCCCAGGTCAGGGCCCTGTTCCACAAACATGTAACTCCAAAGCAACAGGCCCACAGGCACAAAGACTCTAGATTCCTACTCCACAAACTGTTCCACAAACATCACAGGCCCCCACCCCAAAGTAACTGTTCCACAAACATGTAACTCCAAAGCAACAGTACTCCAGTATCTCTCACAGGCCCCCACCCCAAAGACTCTAGATTCCTACTCTGTTCCACAAACATGTAACTCCAAAGCAACAGTACTCCAGTATCTCTCACAGGCCCCCACCCCAAAGACTCTAGATTCCTACTCTGTTCCACAAACATGTAACTCCAAAGCAACAGTACTCCAGTATCTCTCACAGGCCCCCACCCCAAAGACTCTAGATTCCTACTCTGTTCCACAAACATGTAACTCCAGTATCTCTCACAGGCCCCCACCCCAAAGACTCTAGATTCCTACTCTGTTCCACAAACATGTAACTCCAAAGCTACAGTACTCCAGTATCTCTCACAGGCCCCCACCCCAAAGACTCTAGATTCCTACTCTGTTTTTCTAACTCACAACACTGAACTGCAAATCCACCCTAAGCCAATAAAAGAACATCTCTAATCATACTCCAATTCATAATCACACTTAATTTGCTCTATTACCACTAATCATATCCTATTATAACATTTCCTTAACTGCTTGTGGCTTATTTAACCTTGTCTAACCCAAGCTCTCTCCTCTCCATTTTCCTCTGGTGGTTGTTTCTCATCTTGTCCTTTAGCTGGCTGTTATTTACAACCTAGACAACAGTTTATTTTCCCTGGTGAGTTAACACTGAGTTAATACCGCTCCCTCCATGTGTGTCCTGTAGTCCCGCCCAACTCGTAAAATACCATCCCCTTTTCATGTGTTGTCACTGTCCTTTATGACAAGCTTTTAGCAAAGCCATAATATTACATGCTGATAGCTTTGGCTTTTACAGTGCATGGCTGCTCTCTGGTGGACAAAAAGGTGAACTGACTGAATGCTGCTTGGTGCTGTGTATGGTCAGACAGAGTTAGAGGCAGCCATCACAATTTAGAGGATGCATGCTCTGAAGTGAAGTGAAGACAGATAGGGTTAGTTAAATAATAGTTTTACTATGAATCAGATATTTGTGTTCTTTTGCTCAACATCCTCATTGTCCCACACACAGATGTTTCCTCTTCACCATATCCTGTTGGACTACACTCTGAAGGCTACCATGACACTGGGTAAGAGGCAACAGCTTAGAGTCCAAGTAAAGACCATTTAAAATGTTGTGATTTTTCACCCACATTGTCTACTGTAAGTCCCACCATAATTTACCATAGTTTCTACTAGACAGGGTTACGTTAAAATGAGGAACCGCTGTTTATGGTGATGTTTGTCCCCACAGAGACACACAGCAACTGGCACAATCAGAACCTCCATGTCAAGGACAGGAATGTGGAGCGGTGAGTACTCAAAATGGTGGCAGAAATAATAATAATAATAATTTATTAATTACATTTGTAAAGCACTTTTCATTATACAATAATAATCTCAAAGTGCATAAGATTAAATAGAAATAAACTAGTTAAAAAACAAATATGTACTGTGTGTCTAACCAAATCATAACAGCAACAATCAAAGTGTAGCAGGAAGGGTAGGACAGATGATAGAGAAGAACATTAAGGCCTGCTTTAAAAGCACCCACCAGTCTGAACAGCCCTGACATTATCAGGGAGGGAGTTCCATAGGTGTGGTGTTTGGGAGGAAACGGCATGGTCCCCCATTGTGCGGAGCCTGGTCCTGACGGCATGGAGGAGTTTAACATGGCTTGAACGTAGGGGGCGTGGAGGTTAATGGGGGAGAATTGGTCTGACAGGTAGGTGGGTCAGATGCCATTCAAGGTTTTTCAGAAGAAGTGGAGAATATTATAGTCAATTATTTGAGGAACAGGTGGAGCTCAGCAAGAATGGGGGGTGTGGGCAGACTTTTTAGTTTATGTCAAGAACTGTGTTCCCATGATCAATTCTGGAGAAAATGAATACATGGATTAGCTTTTCTGCGTCAGATGTTGAGAGAGGGTCTTAGGCGGGAGATGTTCTTCAGGTGAAAGAATGGCATTTAACAGACTAATGTGGGCATTGAAGGAGAGAGCAGGCTCAAATTTCACACCCAAATTAGTGATGACTGATGAGAGTGGGATGATGTGACTGTCTATGGCAGGGAGGATGCTGCATGGCGAATGCTGTAGGGCGGATGCTGCAGGAGTTGATCTGCTGGGGGCTGTCTATCAATATTGCCTTTGTTTTGCTGCTGTTGAGTTGGAAGGAGTTGTTCTGCTTTTAAGATTTGACCTCTTCCAGACAGTTGGACAAAGTTGACAGAGCAGATGATGAGTCAGGCTTTGTCTGCGTAGCAGTGCAATTGGACACTGTGCTGTCTGAAGATCTGGCCAAGTGGGAGCATGTAGAGCAGGAAGAGGATAGGTGCTAACACCAACCCTTGTGGGACACCGCAGGCTATGGCGGACTCCTCTGATCTTGCCTCACTGAGGGTGACATTCTGCTTGCGGTTAGAGTGGTAGGAGTTAAACCAGTTTAGTGCAGTCCCACAGATTGGTAATGTGCTCTCTGAGGCGTTCCAGTAGAATGGTGTGATCTACTGTGTCAAAAGCAGCACTGAGGTCCAGAAGAATCAAGATGGTGGGAGATCCTGTATCTGCAGCCATGAGCAGGTCATTTATAACCTTCACCAGGGCTGTCTCAGTACTGTGCAAGGACCTAAAGCCAGACTGGTGAGCTTCATAAAGCTGGTTAGCACTGATGTGTGAGTGAAGCTGAGTTGCCACTATCTTTTCCAGGACTTTAGATAAAAATGGGAGGTTGGAAATAGGCCTGAAGTTTGAGATGAGGTCTTGGTTTCTTGAGCAAGCAATGTTGAACACCTGCCCAGTGTGGAGATAATTGTTGAACAGGTTGAAAGCAGCTGAGCATGTTTTGAACATTGACGTTACAATAGGATCATGGGGGCCACCAGTGGTCTTCGTTTTTTAGATATGGGTGGTGAGGTAGGAGCTAGAGTGGGGTTGAGGTTGGAGGATACAATGTTCTGTCCAATGGTGTTGATTTTAGCCTTGAAGAACTCAACAAATTGGTTGCATTGTTCGGTAGTTGCTGAGGAAGTGAAATAGAAGACGGTTCCATGTTTTGCAATGGGGAAATCACCCAGCAGCATTTACCTGATCAAGTGAGAGTTCTCTAGTCGAGTTGATTATGTGGTGCAATGATACTGATACGATCATTTTGCCATATAGAAAAATGAATAAAAGGCTGGTTCTCTATTTCTCTAAGGAGATGGCGCCGGAGGAGATGACTGACGCTCTTTTATGGTCCCCTAACCAGTTGTGCTATTGTGTGTGTTTTTTCAAATTATTTGTAACTTGTTTTGTACATAATGTTTCTGCCACCGTCTCTTATAACCGAAAAGAGCTCCTAGATATCAGGACAGCGATTACTCACCCCATACTGGAAGAAGAATTTTTCTCCAGACACCCGACAAGGCCCTCATCCCGTTCATTTACAGGAGAAAGAGATGGAGAAATCGGGGACGTAGGTCTGGGTGCTTGTAAGGATCCGACAGCGAGTGGGTAATCTGCCTTTACCATCGGTCCTATTAGTACAATTATTGGATAAAATGATAGACAAACTATGAGTACGTATATCCTACGGTTTTCAAGGAGTGGGACTCTAACCCAGAAGCTTATAAGAAATCCCGCTATGCCTTCCGACAAACCATCAAACATTCAAAGCGTCAATACAGGACTAAGATTGAATTGTACTACAACGGCTCCGACGCTCGTCGGATGTGGCAGGGCTTGCAAACTATTACAGACTACAAAGGGACGCACAGCAGCGAGCTGCCCAGTGACACGAGCCTACCAGACAAGCTAAACTACTGCTATGATTGCTTCGAGGCAAGTAACACTGAAACATTCATGAGAGAATCAGCTATTCCGGACGACTGTGTGATCACGCTCTCCGCAGCCGGTGTGAGTAAGACCTTTAAACAGGTCAACATTCACAAGGCCGCAGAGCCAGATGGATTACCAGGACAGGTACTCTGAGCATGCGCTGAACAACTGGCAAGTGTCTTGACATTTTCAACCTCTCCCTGTCTGAGTCTGTAATACTAACATGTTTCAAGCAGGCCACCATAGTTCCTGTGCCCAAGAACACTAAGGTGACCTGCCTAAATGACTACCGACCTGTAGCACTCACGTCTGTAGCCATGAAGAGCTTTAAAAGGCTGGTCATGGCTCACATCAACACCATTATCCCAGAAACCCTAGACCCACTCCAATTTGCATACCGCCTCAACAGATCCACAGATGATGCAATCTCTATTGCAATCCACACTGTCTTTCACACCTGGACAAAAGGAACACCTATGAGAATGCTATTCATTGACTAAATCTCAGCGTTCAACACCATAGTGCCCTCCAAGCTCCACTAAGCTAAGGACCCTGGGACTAAACACCTCCCTCTGCAACTGGATCCAGGACTTCCTCACGGGCCACCCCCTGGTGGTAACCCCAGGTGGTAAGTGTAGGTAACAACACATCCGCCATGCTGATCCTCAACATGGGGGCCCCTCAGGGGTGCGTGGAGCAGGTTGAGTAGTGGAGCAGGTTGAGTAGTGGAGCAGGTTGAGTAGTGGAGCAAGTTGAGTAGTGGAGCAGGTTGAGTGCTTCAAGTTGCTTGGTGTCCACATCACCAACAAACTAACATGGTCCAAACACACCAAGACAGTCGTGAAGAGGGCTATTTTCTATTAGTCCTCAGATCCTCAAAGTTCTACAGCTGCACCATCGACAGCATCCTGAC
Source organism: Oncorhynchus keta (assembly GCF_023373465.1). Taxonomy (NCBI): domain Eukaryota; kingdom Metazoa; phylum Chordata; class Actinopteri; order Salmoniformes; family Salmonidae; genus Oncorhynchus; species Oncorhynchus keta. Next base: position 21,671,848 of record NC_068421.1, read on the forward strand.
TGGTTGCATCACGGCCTGGTATGGCAACTGCTCGGTCTATGACCGCAAGGCACGACAGAGGGTAGTGCGTAAGGCCCAGTACATCACTGGGGCCAAGCTTCCTGCCATCCAGGACCTCTATACCAGGCGGTGTCAGACGAAGGCCCTAAAAATTGTCAACGACTCCAGACACCCTAGTCATAGACTGTTCTCTCTGCTACCATACGGCAAGCGGTATCGGAGCACCAAGTCTAGATCCAAAAGACTTAACAGCTTCTACCCCAAGCAATAAGACTCCTGAACAACTAATCAACTAAACAACTAAACAACTAATCAAATGGTTCCCAGATTTTTGCATCCCCCAATCCCCTTTTTACGCTCTGTACCGGTACCCCCCGTATATAGCTATTGTTATTTTACTGCTGCTCTTTAATTATTTGTAACTTTATTTTTTATTTAACACTTATTTTTCTTAGAACTGCATTGTTGGTTAAGGGCTTGTGAGTGAGCATTTCACTGTGACAAATACATTTGATTTTATTTGGGTTTCAGTTTTTATTCCAATCTCTCTAACTGTGCTGTTGTGATCAAATAAACCAGCAAAAAAATCGAACAGACTTCTGAAACTGATTTCCAGAAATCTCAATCTGCAATTGATTGAATATCCCCCTGATGGTATGTTTTGTTCGGGTTGACATGACACAATTTGTGCATGCTTTGTCTCTGTGTATTCAGGAAGAGGAGGAATACCCAGGGGATGAAGGAAACGGGAGCAAGGAGGGCAGAGAGAAGGGCCACTCAAACGGAGAGTGTGATGGGGATGAGATAGAGGACCTGCCCAGCTACCGGGGCCGACTGGCCGGTGGCCAATGGAGGGGGCCCATCTCCCGTAAGGCCAGCCAGACCAGTGTATATCTGCAGGAGTGGGACATCCCCTATGAGCAGCTGGAGCTGGGGGAGCTCATTGGCAAGGTGAATGACTCCAGCTTTACATGGTGGTAATTATGCACTCGGCGGTCAGTTTATTAGGTACACCTACTCGTTCACGAAAATGGTTCGCTCCTACAGACAGTGAGTCATGCTGCCATGGCTTGCTTATATAATACAGGCAGACAGGCATGGAAGCATTAGGTTACTGTTGGATTTAAGGTTAGAATGGGCAAACCGAGTGACTAAAGTGTCTTTGAGCGTGGTATGACCATCGATGCCAGGCGCGTTGGTTCTAATATCTCAGAAATGGCCGGCCTCCTGGGGTTTTCACGTAAAACAGTGTCTAGGGTTTACCAAGAATGGTGGGACAAACAAAAAGCATCCAGTCAGTGGCAGTCCTGTGGACGAAAACAGCTCTTTGATGAGAGAGGGCGAAGGAGAATGTCAAGAATCGCGCAAGCTAACAGGCGGGCCACAAACAGGCAAATAACGGTGCCGTACAACAGTGGTGTGCAGAACAGCATCTCGGAAAGCACAACTAGTTGGGCCTTGCCATGGATGGGCTATTGCAGCAGACGACCACACCGGATTCCAGTCCTATCAGCTAAAAAGAAGAATAAGAGGTTCTAGTGTGCACGTGATCACCAACACTGGACAATTGAGGAGTGGAAAAACATTGCCTGGTCCGACGAATCCCGGTTCCTGTTGTGTCATGCTGAGTCCAAGGCCCCATCCTGCCTGGTGTCAACGGTACAGGCTGATGGCGGTGGTGTAATGGTGTGGGGAATGTTTTCCTGGTGCATGTTAGGTCCTATGCTACCAATTTTGCAATGTTGGAACACCATAGCGTCTGAACATTGTGGCATCCCTCCATGGCTACAGAGGTGTCTGACCCGGTACTAGATGAGTGTACCTAATAAACTGGCCAATAAGTGAAAATGACAACAGCTGTATCTACACAGAGGTGGGGTTGTAAGGGCTCATATTCAAAGTCAATTGGTATCTGCATGTCTCCTTTAAAAAAAGGCCAATGGACTAAATTAGAGTTCCTTGAATGGGAACTGAAAAAAATAGCTAATAACACAAGTACCCATACATACTTCCCTATTCCAGGGCCGTTGGGGGAAGGTTCATAAGGGGCGCTGGCATGGAGAGGTGGCCATTCGGCTGCTGGAGATAGATGGTAATAACCAGGACCACCTGAAGCTGTTTAAGAAGGAAGTGATGAACTACAGACAGACCCGCCACGAGAACGTGGTCCTCTTCATGGGGGCCTGCATGGCCCCGCCACACCTCGCCATCATCACCAGGTTAGGGGGAAGGAAGTGGGAAAGGGAGGTGGGGATGTCTAGGGGAGTTGAGCAGGGAAAAGCTGGAACCCTTGAATCAATCTATGAGAGGTATTAAATGTGTCTTGGTTTAACAAATGAGGAAACCAGGAAAGGCTTTGTTTTGACATTTCCTCTGGTTTCCTCTCAGTTTCTGCAAAGGTCGGACACTATTCTCTGTTGTAAGAGATGCCAAGAACACGCTAGACATCAACAAGACAAGGCAGATCGCTCAGGAAATTGTTAAGGTGTGGTACTACTCATCTTCTCTTGAGTTGTAAGTACATTGTAAGCAGCCTACTCTTCCTTTCATTGAAATGACTAAACTCTGACCTCTCCCTCAGGGTATGGGCTACCTTCACGCTAAAGGAATCGTTCACAAGGACCTGAAGTCCAAGAATGTGTTCTATGACACAAACAAAGTGGTAATCACAGACTTTGGCCTTTTTGGAATGTCTGGAGTGGTACAAGAGTACCACAAAAGGTAAGCAAAAAAAAACGTTGTCAAAAGTTAAACACACTAGCCTCCCAAGTGGCGCAGCTGTCTAAGGCGCTGCATCGCAGTGCCAGCCACGACCGGGTTAGGGCAGGGTTTGGCCAGCTGGGATATCCTTGTCCCATCGCGCTCTAGCGACTCCTGTGGCGGGCCGGGCGCATGCACGCTGATGCGGTTGCCAGGTGTACTGTGTTTCCTCCGACACATTGGTGTGGCTGGCTTCCGGGTTAAGCAGGCCTTGTGTCAAGAAGTAGTGCGGCTTGGTTTGTGTTTCGGGGGACGCATGGCTCTCGACCTTCGCCTCTCCTTATTCCATACGGGAGTTGCAGCGATGTGACAAGACTGTAACTACCAATTGGATATGACAAAATTGGGGAGAAGAGCGGGTACAAAATATATATATATATATACAGTGCCTTGCGAAAGTATTCGGCCCCCTTGAACTTTGCGACCTTTTGCCACATTTCAGGCTTCAAACATAAAGATATAAAACTGTATTTTTTTGTGAAGAATCAACAACAAGTGGGACACAATCATGAAGTGGAACGACATTTATTGGATATTTCAAACATTTTTAACAAATAAAAAACTGAAAAATTGGGCGTGCAAAATTATTCAGCCCCTTTACTTTCAGTGCAGCAAACTCTCTCCAGAAGTTCAGTGAGGATCTCTGAATGATCCAATGTTGACCTAAATGACTAATGATGATAAATACAATCCACCTGTGTGTAATCAAGTCTCCGTATAAATGCACCTGCACTGTGATAGTCTCAGAGGTCCGTTAAAAGCGCAGAGAGCATCATGAAGAACAAGGAACACACCAGGCAGGTCCGAGATACTGTTGTGAAGAAGTTTAAAGCCGGATTTGGAAACAAAAAGATTTCCCAAGCTTTAAACATCCCAAGGAGCACTGTGCAAGCGATAATATTGAAATGGAAGGAGTATCAGACCACTGCAAATCTACCAAGACCTGGCCGTCCCTCTAAACTTTCAGCTCATACAAGGAGAAGACTGATCAGAGATGCAGCCAAGAGGCCCATGATCATTCTGGATGAACTGCAGAGATCTACAGCTGAGGTGGGAGACTGTCCATAGGACAACAATCAGTCGTATATTGCACAAATCTGGCCTTTATGGAAGAGTGGCAAGAAGAAAGCAATTTCTTAAAGATATCCATAAAAAGTGTTGTTTAAAGTTTGCCACAAGCCACCTGGGAGACACACCAAACATGTGGAAGAAGGTGCTCTAGTCAGATGAAACCAAAATTGAACTTTTTGGCAACAATGCAAAACGTTATGTTTGGCGTAAAAGCAACACAGCTCATCACCCTGAACACGCCATCCCCACTGTCAAACATGGTGGTGGCAGCATCATGGTTTGAGCCTGCTTTTCTTCAGCAGGGACAGGGAAGATGGTTAAAATTGATGGGAAGATGGATGGAGCCAAATACAGGACCATTCTGGAAGAAAACCTGATGGAGTCTGCAAAAGACCTGAGACTGGGACGGAGATTTGTCTTCCAACAAGACAATGATCCAAAACATAAAGCAAAATCTACAATGGAATGGTTCAAAAATAAACATATCCAGGTGTTAGAATGGCCAAGTCAAAGTCCAGACCTGAATCCAATCGAGAATCTGTGGAAAGAACTGAAAACTGCTGTTCACAAATGCTCTCCATCCAACCTCACTGAGCTCGAGCTGTTTTGCAAGGAAAAGATTTCAGTCTCTCGATGTGCAAAACTGATAGAGACATACCCCAAGCGACTTACAGCTGTAATCGCAGCAAAAGGTGGCACTACAAAGTATTAACTTAAGGGGGCTGAATAATTTTGCACGCCCAATTTTTTGAGTTTTTGATTTGTTAAAAAAGTTTGAAATATCCAATAAATGTCGTTCCACTTCATGATTGTGTCCCACTTGTTGTTGATTCTTCACAAAAAAATACAGTTTTATATCTTTATGTTTGAAGCCTGAAATGTGGCAAAAGGTCGCAAAGTTCAAGGGGGGCGAATACTTCCGCAAGGCACTGTATATATAAAAAACATTTTAACACACTGAGGAGTATACTTCTACACCTTTTCATTCCAGATGAAGGATCAAAAATGTATGTTTGTCCATCTGTGGGTGTCTGTGTGCGTTTCCAGGCAAGAGAACGAGCTGAGGCTCCCTCATGGCTGGATCTACTACCTGGCCCCTGAGATCGTCCGCAGGATGGGCACTGGGAACCATGAGGACCGCCTGCCTTTCTCCAATGCTGCAGACGTCTATGCCTTTGGGTACACACAACTTCATCTCATCTTACATCCTGACATAATAATAATACTGCATTTATACTGAACAAAAATATAGATGCAACCTGTTGGTCCCGTGTTTCATGAGCTGAAATAAAAGATCCCAGACATTTTTTATACCCACAAAAATATTATTTCTCTCAAATTTTGAGCACAAATGTGTTTACATCCGTGTTAGTGAGCCTTTTTCTGCCAAGATAATCCATCCACCTGAGAGGTGTGGCATATCAATAAGCTGATTAAACAGCATGATCATTACACAGGTGCACCTTGTGCTGGGGACAATAAATGCCACTCTAAAATGTGCAGTTTTGTCACACAACCCAATGCCACAGATGCCTGAAGTTTTGAGTGAGCGTGACATTGGCATGCTGACTGCAGGAATGTCCAACAGATCTGTTGCCAGAGAATGTAATGTTCTTTTCTGTACCATAAGCCGCCTCCAATGTCATTTTAGAGAATTTGGCAGTGCATCCAACCGGCCTCACAGCCGCGGAACTGTAACCACGCCAGCCCAGGACCTCCACATCCTTATTCTTTACCTGTGGGATCATCTGATGGGGGGATGCTGAGGAGTATTTCTGTCTGCATCATTGAAATTGTTGCATGTTGCATTTATATTTTTGTACAGTATACTTAAATATAGGACATCTGAATGTTTTAAAAAGAAAATGTGGGCGATACATACATAAATATGCTGAAATGTGGCTCCCCATGAAATGAATGTGTGAGTAGGTGTATGCTGTTTGTATACAGGGTTAGGACTCAGGTGCTAACCATACAGTATATTTCAATCCCTAGCACCATTTGGTATGAGCTGCAGGCCCGTGGCTGGCCACTCACCAACCAGCCAGCAGAGGCCACCATCTGGCAGGTGGGCAGTGGAGAGGGCATAAAGAAGGTCTTGGCAAAGGTCAGCCTGGGCAAGGAGGTTACGGTAAGGTCAAAGAGCAGTGTGATGTCCTCTGGGAAGCTTAGTGTACTGTATTGACATAATAAACCAAAAAATATTATTCTCAGTGTGCGAGTGATATAAAACAGACTGACATTGCACTACCAGAGCCAAAACATTTGGATGGATCATCAGCTACTGTACATTGTGTTTATAGCCATAAGGATGGATGTGGGATTAGATAAATACGCCCTCCCTCCTCTCCTGTAGGAGATACTGTCTGCCTGTTGGTCCTTCAAGCTGGAAGAGCGTCCCTCCTTCACCCAGCTGACTGACATGCTGGAGAAGCTGCCGAAGCTCAACCGCAGGCTTTCCCACCCAGGCCACTTCTGGAAGTCAGCCGAGTATGTATCCTAAAGACCAGGATCCCTTTTGAGATATACTGAATATACTCACTGTATATATATGTATATATACAGTGAGGGGGGGGAAGTATTTGATCCCCTGCTGATTTTGTACGTTTTACCACGGACAAAGAAATGATCCGTCTATCATTTTAATGGTAGGTTTATTTGAACAGTGAGAGACAGAATAATAACAAAAAAATCCAGAACAACGCATGTCAAAAATGTTACAAATTGATTTTTCATTTTAATGAGGGAAATAAGTATTTGACCCCTCTGCAAAACATGACTTAGTACTTGGTAGCAAATCCCTTGTTGGCAATCACAGAGGTCAGACGTTTCTTGTAGTTGGCCACCAGGTTTGCACACATCTCAGGAGGGATTTTGTCCCACTCCTCTTTGCCGATCTTCTCAAAGTCATTAAGTTTTCGAGGCTGACGTTTGGCAACTCGAACCTTCAGCTCCCTCCACAGATTTTCTATGGGATTAAGGTCTGGAGACTGGCTAGGCCACTCCAGGACCTTAATGCGCTTCTTCTTGAGCCACTCCTTTGTTGCCTTGGCCGTGTGTTTTGGATCATGCTGGAATACCCATCTACGACCCATTTTCAATGCCCTGGCTGAGGGAAGGAGGTTCTCACCCAAGATTTGATGGTACATGGCCCTGTCCATCATCCCTTTGATGCGGTGAAGTTGTCCTGTCCCCTTAGCAGAAAAACACCCCCAAAGCATAATGTTTCCACCTCCATGTTTGACAGTGGGGATGGTGTTCTTGGGGTCATAGGCAGCATTCCTCCTCATCCAAACACAGTGAGTTGAGTTGATGCCAAAGAGCTCCATTTTGGTCTCATCTGACCACAACACTTTCACTCAGTTGTCCTCTGAATCATTCAGATGTTCATTGGCAAACTTTCTTGAGCAGGGGGACCTTGCAGGCGCTGTAGGATTTCAGTCCTTCACGGCGTAGTGTGTTAAATTGTTTTCTTGGTGACTATGGTCCCAGCTGCCTTGAGATCATTGACAAGATCCTCCCGTGTAGTTCTGGGCTGATTCCTCACCGTTCTCATGATCATTGCATCTCCACGAGGTGAGATCTTGCATGGAGCCCCAGGCTGAGGGAGATTGACAGTTCTTTTGTGTTTTTTCCATTTGCGAATAATCGCACCAACTGTTGTCACCTTCTCACCAAGCTGCTTGGCGATGGTCCTGTAGCCCATTCCAGCCTTGTGTAGGTCTACAATCTTGGCCCTGACATCCTTGGAGAGCTCTTTGATCTTGGCCATGGTGGAGAGTTTGGAATCTGATTGATTGCTTCTGTGGACAGGTGTCTTTTATACAGGTAACAAACTGATATTAGGAGCACACCCTTTAAGAGTGTACTCCTAATCTCAGCTCGTTACCTGTATAGCTCGTTACCTGGGAGCCAGAAATCTTTCTGATTGAGAGGGGGTCAAATACTTATTTCCCTCATTAAAATGCAAATCAATGTATAAGATTTTTGACAAGTTCTTCTGGATCTTTTTGTTGTTATTCTGTCTCTCACTGTTCAAATAAACCTACCATTAAAATTATAGATAATTTCTTTGTCAGTGGGCAAACGTACAAAATCAGCAGGGGATCAAATACTTTTTTCCCTCCCTCACTGTGTATGTGTGTATATATATATATATATTCTCATGGCTGGATGTACCTGTTGATCCCTGTCTCTCCAGTGATGTCACATTGGATGGAGCTGAGAGAACAGGAGGTGTTGATATGAGTGTGTGAATAAGAATGTGTTTATGGTGGAGGGGTGTAGCCATCTGACAAACCTGGGCCTACTGTATTTTTTTTTTTAGTAGGACCTTTGATTTAAATAACTAAAATGGATGAATGTGATGCAAATTACCAGCTTTATACAGTGAGAAGAAATGTTGTCGTAAATAGGGAATTTTTGCTAAAAATTATTTTTAAGTAAAGTTGAACAGGACTAAAGGTTTAATAGCCTGTTGAAACTGTTTGGTTTGTGACTACTCATTTCAGAGCTGAATGCCTAAATCTGTCCATGTTTTAAAAGAGAGTATACTTTATAATAGCACCACCTCCTACCCCTCTCCCTGTGGGCAGTGATTGGAGGCTTGAGTGTCCCACCTCTCTTGTGTGTCCCCCTTTCTGTGAATATTTCTGTCATACCTCTCTTGTCATCTCTGTTTGGGTCTCCCTCCCTCCCCCCTCCCTCTCTGGGCGCTGCTGCTCTCTCCTGGATGACCACTGACTGACTCCACCTGTTCCTGCTCCACTTCACCCTCACTGTCTCCCTTGGTCCCCTCCACCTCCTCTTTACTTCCACCCCCCTCAAACATCAACTCTTGTTTCCCCATATTGTTTTTTCCCTCCTCCACTCCTTGATCTATCCCATGATCTTTCTTCTTCTCTCCTTGCTCTCCGTATGAAGACCGTGGGTTCATCATCATTGCCTGCGGGACCATTGCGGTCAGGGTCTGCAGTCTCGCTGCCCCTACATATAGAAATAACACATCTCTCAGTGACAACCGGTGCTTATCAACCCATAGGAATAGCCTGTTTGGTATTAGATTCAGAGACATTTACATTACATTTAAGTCATTTAGCAGACGCTCTTATCCAGAGCGACTTACAAATTGGTGCATTCACCTTATGACATCCAGTGGAACAGCCACTTTACAATAGTGCATCTAAATCTTTTAGGGGGTGAGAAGGATTACTTATCCTATCCTAGGTATTCCTTAAAGAGGTGGGGTTTCAGGTGTCTCCGGAATGACTCCGCTGTCCTGGCGTCGTGAGGGAGTTTGTTCCACCATTGGGGGGCCAGAGCAGCGAACAGTTTTGACTGGGCTGAGCGGGAACTGTACTTCCTCAGTGGTAGGGAGGCGAGCAGGCCAGAGGTGGATGAACGCAGTGCCCTTGTTTGGGTGTAGGGCCTGATCAGAGCCTGGAGGTACTGAGGTGCCGTTCCCCTCACAGCTCCGTAGGCAAGCACCATGGTCTTGTAGCGGATGCGAGCTTCAACTGGAAGCCAGTGGAGAGAGCGGAGGAGCGGGGTGACGTGAGAGAACTTGGGAAGGTTGAACACCAGACGGGTTGCGGCGTTCTGGATGAGTTGTAGGGGTTTAATGGCACAGGCAGGGAGCCCAGCCAACAGCGAGTTGCAGTAATCCAGACGGGAGATGACAAGTGCCTGGATTAGGACCTGCGCCGCTTCCTGTGTGAGGCAGGGTCGTACTCTGCGGATGTTGTAGAGCATGAACCTACAGGAACGGGCCACCGCCTTGATGTTAGTTGAGAACGACAGGGTGTTGTCCAGGATCACGCCAAGGTTCTTAGCGCTCTGGGAGGAGGACACAATGGAGTTGTCAACCGTGATGGCGAGATCATGGAACGGGCAGTCCTTCCCCGGGAGGAAGAGCAGCTCCGTCTTGCCGAGGTTCAGCTTGAGGTGGTGATCCGTCATCCACACTGATATGTCTGCCAGACATGCAGAGATGCGATTCGCCACCTGGTCATCAGAAGGGGGAATGGACAACCCAGCAGAATAACTGGTATCACAGCCAATAGTGCCACCAATATAGAGAGTCATGTATCTTTGTCAACTTGCTAAATGTACCATAATGCACTGCCTGGGTTGTTTGTTAGTTTCTTGTTCTTTGCCTAACTTCAGTTTGTGTATTAACATTTTGGTGCTAGTAGTGGCTAATGCAAACAGTCTAGTCTAACCACTTGCTTTCTTTCAATTTTCCTCTCTATTCCTCTCTCTCCTCTTTTTCCTCTCTCTATTTCTCGCTCTCTCTCACCCTACAACTTAGGTTGTAGCCTTCAGTATGCAAGACGAAGTAATAATGAGGTTCAATGTAAGATGTTGACTTTCCTCTTGTGCACTCTTCGTGTGCCTGTGTCAACATGCTTGTTTGGTTGGTTGCTGAATGTAATGTACTGGACAACCACAGATTAACCCTGTGAAAGACTGCAGTGATTGAATGTTAGCAGTGATAACAAAGATAAATGTATCCGATATATAAATATAGATATAATTGTTTTATTTAATGTACAGATAACATTTATTTTAGGTGTACACAGTTTTTACATTACAGTATAGGTACTTCACATCTAATTATGTAGAGCTTTAAAACATTTTCCCCTCACAAAACACTGTGTAAACAAAAATTGTACATTACTTAAAGATGGGTTGGTGTTTTTTATGTCATAAGAATGTATATTTTTGTACAGATTGTGGCTACATTCAAGGTGTTTCTGGTTTCCTCAGTGAAAGACGATAAAATTGAACTCATATCATTTGGTTCTGTGTCTTGTTGTGGAATGCTGACAACAGTTTAAATGTATGATCAGTTGGATAAAGGTATCTCTTTACATTAAGGATTTAAGCAGCTAAATTACAAGCACACTTTCCACTAGACACCATTTATACAGTTGATTTATCTACAAGTGTTTGATTTGATTTAAAGGGGCAATCCGGGATTCAAAACGTTGATTGACTTTAAATATGGGTGTCACTGACTCACCAGTTCCCAGGAGAGAGAGGAGGATGCCGAGAACAGACATGTTCATGCTGACCGAGACAATGGTGGTCCCAATACACTTCTGCTACTGATATGCAGGATTACATCAAAAAGTGTGTTGTAAAATATACAGTATGTGCAAAATGTCAGTACAAAGTAGTACATGATTATTTATCTTCTAGCACATTTTGAGACAAACACAAATAAATGTGAGTCTATTTGTGGCATTATTACTAAAATACCAAAATTATAAAGATTGTCACTGAATCCAGGAGAGACAAATGGAAGTGCCTCCTTATCAGAATGTTCAGATTTCTTATCACTCAAAATGCCCATATATACTGAAAAAAATATAAATGCAACATGCAACAATTTCAATGATTTTAATGAGTTTCAGTTCAGTAAATCACTCAATTAAATAATCTATGGATTTCACATGACTGGGAGCTATGGGTACAGCCATGTGTGGGCATAGGCCACCCACCTACCGGGGAGCTGGCCCAGCCAATCAGAATTAGATTTTCCCCCAAAAAAGGGCTTTATTACTGACATAAATACTCCTCAGTTTCATAATCTGTCCAGGTGGCTGGTCTCAGATGACCCTACAGGTGAAGAAGCAGGATGTGAAGGTCCTGGGCTGGCGTGGTTACACGTGATCTGCGGTTGTGAGGCCGGTTGGACTTACTGCCAAATTCTCATTGGAAGTGACTTATGGTAGAGAAATTACATTCAATTATCTGGCAACAGCTCTGGTGGACCTTCCTGCAGTCAGCATGCCAATTGCACACTCCCTCAAAACTTGAGACATCTGTGGCATTGTGTTGTGAAAAAACTACACATTTTAGAGTGGCCTTTTTTATTGTCCCCAGCAAAAGATGCACCTGTGTAACGATCATGCGGTTTAATCAGCTTCTTGATATGCCACACCTGGATGGATTGTCTTGGCAAAGGAGAAATGCTCACTAACAAATTTGTGCACAACGTTTGAGAGAAATAAGCTTTTTGTGCATATGGAACATTTCTGGGATCTTTTCAGCTCATGAAACACGGGACCAATGTTTATATTTTTGTTCAGTGTAAATAGAAATATGGGGAAGTTCTGCTAGAGATATCTATCTGCAAGTCATATTCCCTTGGTTTGTTTAAGATTTTGCAACACTAGCGATAATGATTTGTAACGTCAATTTTAGGGCATGACCTATGACATTGTTAACCTGTGCAGTATGCAACATTTTATCAGGACACTGGTGTTTGTACAGACTTAAGGTGGCCACACTGACAGTAAACAAACAACTTTAGCTTCAAATGGTGTTCAGTTTTTGTCTTTCCCCAAAGGAAAAAAATGACATTAAAAAATCTATGATATGGTAGAAGACCATGTTTTAAAAAGGTATCTTCCTGCTTGGCTAGAGCAAAAGCCTCCACCCTCACTGGCTTTCCAAGCCAGAGTAAGGCTTTACTGTAATGACTAACTTGGATGTGGGGCCCCTTAGTCATCATCCTGTTTGGAATTGATCATGTGGTTCTCAATCATTGAAAGCACTCATGCTGCATGCAAAACCAAGTGGGAAATGACCACATACGACTGGGAAAAATCCACTCGAACAACTCTCCCTCCAACTGTTAATTACTAGTGGCAAACTCAATTATCAGCTCCCACTTCTCCCACATGGTGGCCTCTGACATCACATACTAAGGAAATGACCTCGATAACAGCATTTGACAGTTAAATGCAACAACAAAACATTATTTATAAAAAGCAATCTATGAATATGGGTTTTGATCACTATCATTTGTTTGCAAGCATGATAGCTGTATTTTTTGTTTACCCAGCTTGTTGGCCAGTATCCAATCAGCGTTTCTCAACTAGTTCAAAGCACTTTAATGCATCCGACTAGTATTTATGACTGCACAATTGGTACATTCCACCTCCCAATTGCTTACAAAAGCAGCATAAAAACCACACATCATTGTTCTGTACCCCTGCCTTCCTCAGTAGGCTAAAGAACAGTTGTACCCTACAGTTAGTTCTCGCTTTGAGGTGTCAATAGGGCAATTAATTCGGATATAGAATAAGAAATGATTTTCAATGAAAAAGGTTCCATTAGGATGACATTTTCCATGGTGATGTTAGCGTGCAAGGAGACAAACTGACATCTACACACAGTAAACTTTGTCCAACTTTGGCTCATCTTCCCGACAACATCACCTGACTGAGTGATTGCTGGTTAATGATTAAAAAAGCATAAGAATATATAGGCGCGCATCGTCTCTTGACTAGTCTGTGTAGGCCTACAAGTACGGTAAGTCCGATAACGCGCAACTGCAGCATATATACATGTATTCGACAGATGTATTCCTTAGGTTAAAACCCCTAAATGTAACGAGGACATTTTAAACTAGGCCACATTGTTACTTCCTCCTCCGCCCCCTTCAACGCATGAAAAAACGAAACTGAACATCTCTGAAATTCTATCATCACTGAGAGGAGAGCGTTGAGCAACTGAGAAGAAAGACGCTTCGACTGACTGAGATTTGAAGAAATGGCATTTTATAACCAAGAACCTTTTCATAATCCGGTATGTTTATTATAAGCATTTATGTGATTTGTTGTGTATTTAAAATGTAGATGTACTTAATGTTTAACTTTGAGAGTTGGGCGTGTGCATACGGTCACATCTGGTAATCATAATGTGCGCCCTCCCCTCAGTAATCTACATTATTTAGCCAGTTTTAGTCTGACTTGTTCCGTTCACAGATGTAATGCTAAAATCAATAGATGCATAGCTAGTCATTCATAGTATCAATTCATGCTATTGTGCAAATGTAATATTTATCTTATTAGGCGACAGTGAATGTCTCGCGTACACCGTTATGTAGACTCCTATTAATTTGTATTTATTATGGTTCCCCATTAACGGCTGCCAAAGCAACAGCCACTCTTCCTGGGGTCCGGCAAAATTAAGGCAATTTATACAATTGTAAAACAACGTAAAATGTTCACAACACACTTGTGTGCCCTCACCGAGGTAAAGAAAGTTTCAGGTTGAATATTCGACGGATATTCGCCTGTAGTCTTACGTCCACCAGCAGCAGTTAGGGACCGTCAACATAGTGACAAATCAACATTTTCAAATTACAATAGCTATTTACCCATTACTCCTAAAACTTTCAAAACGGGTTCTCGTTAACCCGATGGCATAGACACACATTGCACACTTATTTTTTTGTCAATTTACATCTCACACTATTTTAAATGATTTATTTACATTTTTGAATTTCAATAGCTCCTTGGTCATGTGACCTAATGACTTCAAACAAGGTTCAGAATGGCCACTGACTACCCTTCTATATTGCACACCCTTTAGTGTGTCCATTTTCATCTCACAAGATTGTACATTAATTTTTCAAAATGTAAAATTTCAATAGCTCCTGACTTCAAGCATGGGGCAGAATGTACCCTTCTATATTTCACACTCTTGTTGGTGTACTGTAAAATCACGTGGTGTAACGTACATTTTTTCATAGTTTTAAATTTCAATAGCTCCTTGGTCATGTCAATTACACACCTAAGTATGCAGTGGATATACACCCATATTGCATAACCTCTTACATCTCGTCAATATTGTTGTACATTAGTATTAGTTTGACAATTAGGGGGTTCAGTCCAGTATTGACCCTTTTCTTTAATATTTATCTAAGTATAATTGTTAGTCCTAAGTACTTATCCCCCCCCCCCAAGGTGTTGAACTATTTTGTCTTCATTCCTAGTTACAGCACATGGAACCACCGTTGGCATGCAAAGCATTCAATCAAAAACAAAGCGTAACACGTTATAAATAATATCAATGTAGTATGACAAATTAGCCATCCATTGTGTTATATCGTAAATTGTCTTGCATGCCGTCACTGTTGTCAAAAGATATAAACATTTGAAATAAATCAAATCAAATCCAATTTATTTATATAGCCCTTCGTACATCAGCTGATATCTCAAAGTGCTGTACAGAAACCCAGCCTAAAACCCCAAACAGCAAGCAATGCAGGTGTAGAAGCACACAAGTTACTAACCTAGTCAGTCTTTGGGCCACATCCAGGTTATCTATCAATGGCACACATGAAGCAGTTGTTGGCTTTGTTGAACTCAGAAATCATAGGCATGAACTGAACATATGGCTGTCTGACACAACTACATGAAAATAAAGAATTTACATTTACTTTGAATTAAATGTCATTACATACCAGACATTTTTAGTATGTCCTCAGCTGTTTCTTTTTGCAGTTGATCCATGTGTTTTTGAAGGTTCCATATCAATTTGGGATGTTGGGGAAGTTCTGTGCAACTACCTTGGCCCATCTATACCAAAAAATAAAATGGAGCTTTTGACTTAATTGTCACATAACAGCCAACCATTCATTATTGAAAATACAACTATCAAACCTGCATTGCAAAGACCCCGGAGCTGAAGGTGTCCTTCTGCATGGTGTGAGTAATTTCCCCTCCTTTCCACTTTGTCCCCAGTCGTCTTTTCCACGGCAGGATCTTCTCATTTTGAAGTATTCTCTTTTTTATGTCAACATAATGGAATTCTGATTAGTTATAGGCAAATACACAAGCCACATTTGTAATGCTGTTTTCCTTATCACTATAATCTAGTAGTAATTTAGTAGTAGAGGTAATTTCTTTTATGCCCCATTCTACACACAGCCTAAATTATAGGCACTGAACCATTTACAGGACAATAATAAAAGTAGCATATAGGATCCAACCCCATCACAGAGTGAATAAATGTAGAGTGTTTGTAGACTTAAAGAAAAAAATATTAAGTGACAGTTTCATCAGTACGTGCTTAAAGTCATATCACAAAGATGACAGTGCCTACCAAATCTATTGTGTTTGTCAAAATAATATCTGAAAATGTCAGTTGTTGAACATAAATTGCTATTGCAAATAGAAGTATTATGATATATGCAGTTGAGGAATATGCCATGTACCAACACTACATGTAGAACGGACATAAGACATTCCCACATGCAGTGTTTTTTTATTTTCTTATTTCACCTTTATTTAACCAGGTAAGCCAGTTGAGAACAAGTTCTCATTTACAACTGTGGCCTGGTCAAGATAAAGCAAAACAGTGTGACACAAACAACAACACAGAGTTACACATGGAATAAACAAGCATACAGCCAATAACACAATAGAAAAATCTATATACAGTGTGTGCAAATGTAGTAAGGTTAGGGAGGTAAGGCAATAAATAGGCCGTGGTGGCGAAATAATTACAATTTCGCAAATGAACAATGTGATAGATGTGCAGAAGATGAATGTGCAAGTAGAGATACCGGGGTGCAAAGGAGCTAAAAAAATCTAAATAAAATATGGGGATGAGGTAGTTGGATGGGCTATTTATAGATGGGCTATGTACAGGTGCAATGATCTGTAAGCTGCTCTGATAGCTGATGCTTAAAGATAGTGAGGGAGATATGAGTCTCCAGCTTCAGTGATTAAAAAAAAAATATATATATATATATTTTGCAATTCGTTCCAGTCATTGGCAGCAGAGAACTGGAAGGAAAGGTGGCCAAAGGAGAAATTTTCTTTGGGGGTGACCAGTGAAATATACCTGCTGGAGCGTGTGCTACGGGTGGGTGCTGCTATGGTGACCAGTGAGCTGAGATAAGGCGGGGCTTTACCTAGCAAGGACTTAGATGACCTGGAGCCAGTGGGTTTGGCGACGAATATGAAGCGAGGGTCAGCCAACGAGAGCATACAGGTCACAGTGGTGGGTCGTATATGGGGCTTTGGTGACGAAACGAATGGCACTGTGATAGACTGCATCCAATTTGCTGAGTAGAGTGTTGGAGGCTATTTTGTAAATGACATCGAAGTCCGGGATCGGTAGGCTAGTCAGTTTTAAGAGGGTATGTTTGGCAGCATGAGTGAAGGATGCTTTGTTGCGAAATAGGAAGCCAATTCTAGATTTTATTTTGGATTTAAGATGCTTAATATGAGTCTAGAAGGAGAGTTTACAGTCTAGCCAGACACCTAGAATTTGTGGACAACTACAAATCCCTAAGTCAGAACCGTCCAGAGTAGTGATGCTAGGTGGGCGGGCAGGTGCGGGCAGCGATCGGTTGAAGAGCATGCATTTAGTTTTACTTGCATTTAAGAGCAGTTGGAAGCCACTGATGGATAGTTGTATGGTTAGTTAAGTGTCCAAAGAAGGGCCAGAAGTATAGAGAATGGTGTCGTCTGTGTATAAGTGGTTCAGAGAATCACCAGCCGAAAGAGTGACATCATTGATGTATACGGAGAAGAGTCGACCCGAAAATTGAACCCCCTACAACTATCTACAAAACAAGAAATGTGAAAAACCGAAACAGTCCTATCTGGTGCCACAAAGACAGGAACAATCACCCACAAAACCCAACACAAAACAGGCTACTTAAATATGGTTCCCAATCAGAGACAATGACTAACACCTGCCTCTGATTGAGAACCATATCAGGCCAAACATAGAAATAGACAAACCAGACACACAACATAGAATGCCCACCCAGCTCACGTCCTGACCAACACTAAAACGAGGAAAACACACACGAACGATGGTCAGAACGTGACACACAGGATGTTTTTGTGCTGGTCAAGGGCAGTCAGGTCTGGAGTGAACCAAGGGCTATATCTTTTCCTGGTTCTAACTTTTTTTGAATGGGGCATGCTTATTAAAGATGGTGAGGAAAGCACTTTTTAAAGAATAACCAGGCATCCTCAACTGACGGAATGAAGTCAATATCTTTCCAGGATATCTTGGTCAGGTCAATTAGGAAGGTCTACTTGCTGAAGTGTTTTAGGGAGCATTTGATTGTGATGAGGGGTGGTCATTTGACCGCGGACCCATTACGGACACAGGCAATGAGGCAGTGATCGCTGACATCCTGGTTGGATACAGCAGAGGTGTATTTAGAGGACAGGTTG
The DNA here is from genome assembly GCF_023373465.1 of Oncorhynchus keta. NCBI lineage: Eukaryota > Metazoa > Chordata > Actinopteri > Salmoniformes > Salmonidae > Oncorhynchus > Oncorhynchus keta. The sequence goes on from NC_068421.1 coordinate 21,689,679, forward strand.
GTCAGGATGTTATCTATGAGGGTGTATGAATGGGTGTCCGAGCTGTGTGCCAGTAGTTTAGACAGACAGCTCGGTGCAGTCAACATGTCAATCAATAAATAAAAGTAGTGATGAAGTCGATCTCTCCTCCACTTTCAGCCAGGAGAGATTGACACTTATATTATTAATATTAGCTCTGTGTACATCCAAGGGCCAGCTGTGCTGCCCTGTTCTGAGCCAATTACAATTTTCCTAAGTCCTTTTTTTGTGGCACCCGACTACACGACTGAACAGTAGTCAAGGTGCGACAACTAGGGCCTGTAGGACCTGCCTTGTTGATAGTGTTAGGAAGGCAGAGCAGCGCTTTAATATAGACAGACTTCTCCCCATCTTAGCTACTATTGCATCAATGTTTTGACCATTGCAATTTACAATCTAGTACAACCCCCCCCCCCCCCGCAAAAAAAAAAAAAAAAAAAATACAAATAATTATCACACAGGTAGTAATACGGGATGTAGTAATCAAATCAAATCAATTATATTGCCCTTCGTACATCAGCTGATATCTCAAAGTGCTGTACAGAAACCCAGCCTAAAACCCCAAACAGCAAGCAATGCAGGTGTAGAAGCACGGAAAAACTCCCTAGAAAGGCCAAAACCTAGGAAGAAACCTAGAGCGGAACCAGGCTATGTGGGTTGGCCAGTCCTCTTCTGGCTGTACCAGGTGGAGATTATAACAGAACAAGGCCAAGATGTTCAAATGTTCATAAATGACCAGCATGGTCAAATAATAATAATCACAGGCAGAACAGTTGAAACTGGAGCAGCAGCACGGCCAGGTGGTCTGGGGACAGCAAGGAGTCATCATGTCAGGTAGTCCTGAGGCATGGTCCTAGGGCTCAGATCCTCAGAGAGAGAGAGAGAGAGAGAATTCGAGAGAGCATACTTAAATTCACACAGGACACCGGATAGGACAGGAGAAGTACTCCAGATATAACAAACTGACCCTAGCCCCCCGACACAAACTACTGCAGCATAAATACTGGAGGCTGAAACAGGAGGGAGGTAAAGAGGAACAAGTCAATGGCCTCTAGCCTACATACAGTATTGATACCCCTTAACTTTTTCCTAATTTTGTTATGTTACAGCCTTATCCTAAAATTGATTAAATTGTTTTTTCCCCAGCAATCTACACTCAATACCTCATAATGACAAAGCAAAAACAGGTTCAGACATTTTTGCCAAAAATGTACATAAGTAGTCAGACCCTTTACTCAGTACTTTGTTGAAGCATCGTTGGCAGTGATTACAGCCTCAAGTTTCCCCCATTCTTCTTTGCAAATCCTCTCAAGCTCTTTCAGGTTGGATGGGGAGCGTCACTGCACAGCTATTTTCTGGTCTCTTCAGAGATGTTAGATCGAGTTAAAGTCCGGGCTCTGGCTGGGCCACTCAAGGACATTGAGACTTGTCTCGAAGCCACTCCTGCATTGTCTTGGCTGTGTGCTTAGGGTCATTGTCCTGTTAGAAGGTGAACCTTGACCTCAGTCTGAGGTTCCTGAGTGCTCTGGAGCAGTTTTTCATCAATGATCTCTCTGTACTTTGCGCTGTTCCTTCGATCTTGACTAGTCTCCCAGTCCCTGCCACTGAAAAACATCCCCACAGCATGATGATGCTGCCACCACC